>NC_083597.1:52320133-52620133 GCF_020882245.1 Rhopalosiphum padi
TGATATTTACGGCATTATAATGGAAATATGGAGGATTTTAAACGGGATTACGGTTTTTAATGGAAATTTGGATGATTTTAACGGTTTTATATATATTTACTGTTACTATAAGGGAATACGGAGTATGTTTAACGGATTTACGGTCTTTAATGGAAATATGGAGGATTTTAAGAAATAAATGGATATTTACGGCATTATAATGGAAATATGGAGGATTTTAAACGGATTCAAGGCTTTTTAATGAAAATAAGGCGGAATTTTAAGAAATATATGGATATTTACGGCATTATAATGGAAATATGGAGGATTTTAAACGGGATTACGGTTTTTAATGGAAATTTGGATGATTTTTAAACGATTTTTATATATATTTACTGTTATTATAAGGGAATACGGAGTACTTTGACACGGATTTAGGGCTTTATAATGGAAATATGGAGGAATTTAAACGGATTTAAGACTTTTTAATGAAAATAAGGCGGAATTTTAAGAAATATATGGATATTTACGGCATTATATTGCAAATATGGAGGGATTTTAAACGGGATTACGGTTTTTAATGGAAATTTGGATGATTTTTAACGATTTTTATATATATTTACTGTTATTATAAGGGAATACGGAGTACGTGTAACGGATTTACGGTTTTTAATGGAAATACGGAGGATTAAAAACGGGATTACATTTTTAAATGGAAATATGGAGGATTTTAAACGGGATTACGGTTTTTAATGGAAATTTGGATGATTTTTAACGATTTTATATATATTTACTGTTATTATAAGGGAATACGGAGTACGTGTAACGGATTTACGGTTTTTAATGGAAATACGGAGGATTAAAAACGGGATTACATTTTTAAATGGAAATATGGAGGATTTTAAACGGGATTACGGTTTTTAATGGAAATTTGGATGATTTTAAACGATTTTATATATATTTACTGTTATTATAAGGGAATACGGAGTACTTTTAACGGATTTTACGGCTTTATAATGGAAAGTATGGAGGATTTTAAACGGATTTAAGGCTTTTAATGGAAAATATGGAGGAATTTTAAGAAATATATGGATAATTACGGCATTATAATGGAAATATGGAGGAATTTTAAGAAATATATGGATATTTACGGCATTATAATGGAAATATGGAGGATTTTAAACGGGATTACGGTTTTTAATGGAAATTTGGTTGATTTTAAACGATTTTATATATATTTACTGTTATTTTAGGGAATACGGAGTACGTTTAACGGATTTACGGTTTTTAATGGAAATACGGAGGATTATAATCGGGATTACATTTTTAAATGGAAATATGGAGGATTTTTAAACGGATTTAAGGCTTTTAATGGAAAATATGGAGGAATTTTAAGAAATAAATGGATATTTACGGCTTTATAATGGAAATATGGAGGATTTTAAACGGATTTAAGGCTTTTTAATGAAAATAAGGCGGAAATTTTAAGAAATATATGGATATTTACGGCATTATAATGGAAATATGGAGGATTTTAAACGGGATTACGGTTTTTTAATGGAAATTTGGATGATTTTTAACGATTTTATATATATTTACTGTTATTATAAGGGAATACGGAGTACGTGTAACGGATTTACGGTTTTTAATGGAAATACGGAGGATTAAAAACAAGATTACATTTTTAAATGGAAATATGGAGGATTTTAAACGGGGATTACGGTTTTTAATGGAAATTTGGATGATTTTTTAACGATTTTATATATATTTACTGTTATTATAAGGGAATACGGAGTACTTTTTAACGGATTTACGGCTTTATAATGGAAATATGGAGGATTTTAAACGGATTTAAGGCTTTTAAATGAAAATATGGCGGAATTTTAAGAAATATATAGATATTTACGGCATTATAATGGAAATATGGAGGATTTTTATCGGATTTATGGCTTTTTAATGGAATATATGTAGGAATTTTAAGAAATAAATGGATATATACGGCTATATAATGGAAATATGGAGGATTTTAAACGGGATTACGGTTTTTAATGGAAATTTGGATGCTTTTAAACGATTTTATATATATTTACTTTTATTATAAGGGAATACGGAGTACGTTTAACGGATTTACGGCTTTATAATGGAAATATGGAGGATTTTAAACGGATTTAAGGCTATTAATGGAAAATATGGAGGAATTTTAAGAAATAAATGGATATTTACGGCTTTATTATAGAAATATGGAGGATTTTAAACGGGATTACGTTTTTTTAATGGAAATATGTAGGATTTTAAACGGATTTAAGGCTTTTAATGGAAAATAAGTAGGAATTTTAAGAAATAAATGGATATTTACTTTTTCTAATGGAAATATGGAGGATTTTAAACGGGATTACGGTTTTTTAATGGAAATATGGAGTATTTTTAACGGATTTATGGCTTTTTAATGAAAATAAGGTGGAATTTTAAGAAATATATGGATATTTACGGCATTATAATGGAAATATGGATGATTTTAAACGATTTTATATATATTTACTGTTATTTTAGGGAATACGGAGTACGTTTAACGGATTTACGGTTTTTAATGGAAATATGGAGGATTTTAAACGGATTTAAGGCTTTTAATGGAAAATATGGAGGAATTTTAAGAAATAAATGGATATTTACGGCTTTATTATAGAAATATGGAGGATTTTAAACGGGGATTACGGTTTTTTAATGGAAATACGGAGGATTTTAAACAGATTTAAGGCTTTTTAATGGAAAATATGGAGGAATTTTAAGAAATAAATGGATATTTACGGCATTATAATGAAATTATGGAGGATTTTAAACGGATTTAAGACTTTTTTAATGAAAATAAGGCGGAATTTTAAGAAATAAATGGATATTTACAGCTTTATTATAGAAATATGGAGGATTTTAAACGGGATTACGTTTTTTAATGGAAATTTGTAGGATTTTAAATGGATTTAAGGCTTTTAATGGAAAATAAGTAGGAATTTTAAGAAATAAATGGATATTTACGGCTTTATAATGGAAATATGGAGGATTTTAAACGGATTTAAGGCTTTTAATGGAAAATAAGTAGGAATTTTAAGAAATAAATGGATATTTACGGCATTATAATGGAAATATGGATGATTTAAAACGGATTTAATGCTTTTAATATAAAATATGGAGGAAGTTTATGAAATAAATGGATATTTACGGCTTTTTAATGGAAATATGGATGATTTTAAACGGATTTAAGGCTTTTAAATGAAAATATGGCTGAATTTTAAGAAATATATGGATATTTACGGCATTTTAATGGAAATATGGAGGATTTTAAATGATTTTTATGGATATTTACGGCATTATTATTGAAATATGAAAGATTTTATACGATTTTATATATATTTACGGTTATTATAAGGGAATACGGAAGAGTTTTATGAATTATATGGATATTTGCGGCTTTATTATGGAAATATGGAGGATCTTAAATGGGATTACGGTTTTTAATGGAAATATGGAGGATTTTAAACGGATTTAAAGCTTTTAATGGAAAATATGGAGGAATTTTAAGAAGTAAATGGATATTTACTTTTTCTAATGGAAATATGGAGGATTTTAAACGGGATTACGGTTTTTTAATGGAAATATGGAGGATTTTTAACGGATTTATGGCTTTTTAATGAAAATAAGGTGGAATTTTAAGAAATATATGGATATTTACGGCATTATAATGGAAATATGGATGATTTTTAAACGATTTTATATATATTTACTGTTATTTTAGGGAATACGGAGTACGTTTAACGGATTTACGGTTTTTAATGGAAATATGGAGGATTTTAAACGGATTTAAGGCTTTTAATGGAAAATATGGAGGAATTTTAAGAAATAAATGGATATTTACGGCTTTATTATAGAAATATGGAGGATTTTAAACGGGATTACGGTTTTTAATGGAAATACGGAGGATTTTAAACAGATTTAAGGCTTTTAATGGAAAATATGGAGGAATTTTAAGAAATAAATGGATATTTACGGCATTATAATGAAATTATGGAGGATTTTAAACGGATTTAAGACTTTTTAATGAAAATAAGGCTGGAATTTTAAGAAATAAATGGATATTTACGGCTTTATTATAGAAATATGGAGGATTTTAAACGGGATTACGTTTTTTTAATGGAAATTTGTAGGATTTTAAACGGATTTAAGGCTTTTAATGGAAAATAAGTAGGAATTTTAAGAAATAAATGGATATTTACGGCATTATAATGGAAATATGGAGGATTTTAAACGGATTTAAGGCTTTTAATGGAAAATAAGTAGGAATTTTAAGAAATATATGGATATTTACGGCATTATAATGGAAATATGGAGGATTTTAAACGGGATTACGGTTTTTAATGGAAATTTGGATGATTTTAAACGGTTTTATATATATTTACTGTTACTATAAGGGAATACGGAGTATGTTTAACGGATTTACGGTCTTTAATGGAAATATGGAGGATTTTAAGAAATAAATGGATATTTACGGCATTATAATGGAAATATGGAGGATTTTAAACGGATTCAAGGCTTTTTAATGAAAATAAGGCGGAATTTTAAGAAATATATGGATATTTACGGCATTATAATGGAAATATGGAGGATTTTAAACGGGATTACGGTTTTTAATGGAAATTTGGATGATTTTAAACGATTTTATATATATTTACTGTTATTATAAGGGAATACGGAGTACTTTGACACGGATTTAGGGCTTTATAATGGAAATATGGAGGAATTTAAACGGATTTAAGACTTTTTAATGAAAATAAGGCGGAATTTTAAGAAATATATGGATATTTACGGCATTATATTGCAAATATGGAGGATTTTAAACGGGATTACGGTTTTTAATGGAAATTTGGATGATTTTTAACGATTTTATATATATTTACTGTTATTATAAGGGAATACGGAGTACGTGTAACGGATTTACGGTTTTTAATGGAAATACGGAGGATTAAAAACGGGATTACATTTTTAAATGGAAATATGGAGGATTTTAAACGGGATTACGGTTTTTAATGGAAATTTGGATGATTTTTAACGATTTTATATATATTTACTGTTATTATAAGGGAATACGGGAGTACGTGTAACGGATTTACGGTTTTTAATGGAAATACGGAGGATTAAAAACGGGATTACATTTTTAAATGGAAATATGGAGGATTTTAAACGGGATTACGGTTTTTTAATGGAAATTTGGATGATTTTAAACGATTTTATATATATTTACTGTTATTATAAGGGAATACGGAGTACTTTTAACGGATTTACGGCTTTATAATGGAAATATGGAGGATTTTTAAACGGAATTTAAGGCTTTTAATGGAAAATATGGAGGAATTTTAAGAAATATATGGATAATTACGGCATTATAATGGAAATATGGAGGAATTTTAAGAAATATATGGATATTTACGGCATTATAATGGAAATATGGAGGATTTTAAACGGGATTACGGTTTTTTAATGGAAATTTGGTTGATTTTAAACGATTTTATATATATTTACTGTTATTTTAGGGAATACGGAGTACGTTTAACGGATTTACGGTTTTTAATGGAAATACGGAGGATTATAATCGGGATTACATTTTTAAATGGAAATATGGAGGATTTTAAACGGATTTAAGGCTTTTAATGGAAAATATGGAGGAATTTTAAGAAATAAATGGATATTTACGGCTTTATAATGGAAATATGGAGGATTTTAAACGGATTTAAGGCTTTTTTAATGAAAATAAGGCGGAATTTTAAGAAATATATGGATATTTACGGCATTATAATGGAAATATGGAGGATTTTAAACGGGATTACGGTTTTTAATGGAAATTTGGATGATTTTTAACGATTTTATATATATTTACTGTTATTATAAGGGAATACGGAGTACGTGTAACGGATTTACGGTTTTTAATGGAAATACGGAGGATTAAAAAACAAGATTACATTTTTAAATGGAAATATGGAGGATTTTAAACGGGATTACGGTTTTTAATGGAAATTTGGATGATTTTTAACGATTTTATATATATTTACTGTTATTATAAGGGAATACGGAGTACTTTTAACGGATTTACGGCTTTATAATGGAAATATGGAGGATTTTAAACGGATTTAAGGCTTTTAAATGAAAATATGGCGGAATTTTAAGAAATATATAGATATTTACGGCATTATAATGGAAATATGGAGGATTTTTATCGGATTTATGGCTTTTTAATGGAATATATGTAGGAATTTTAAGAAATAAATGGATATATACGGCTATATAATGGAAATATGGAGGATTTTAAACGGGATTACGGTTTTTAATGGAAATTTGGATGCTTTTAAACGATTTTATATATATTTACTTTTATTATAAGGGAATACGGAGTACGTTTAACGGATTTACGGCTTTATAATGGAAATATGGAGGATTTTAAACGGATTTAAGGCTATTAATGGAAAATATGGAGGAATTTTAAGAAATAAATGGATATTTACGGCTTTATTATAGAAATATGGAGGATTTTAAACGGGATTACGTTTTTTAATGGAAATATGTAGGATTTTTAAACGGATTTAAGGCTTTTAATGGAAAATAAGTAGGAATTTTAAGAAATAAATGGATATTTACTTTTTTCTAATGGAAATATGGAGGATTTTAAACGGGGATTACGGTTTTTAATGGAAATATGGAGTATTTTTAACGGATTTATGGCTTTTTTAATGAAAATAAGGTGGAATTTTAAGAAATATATGGATATTTACGGCATTATAATGGAAATATGGATGATTTTAAAACGATTTTATATATATTTACTGTTATTTTAGGGAATACGGAGTACGTTTAACGGATTTACGGTTTTTAATGGAAATATGGAGGATTTTAAACGGATTTAAGGCTTTTAATGGAAAAATATGGAGGAATTTTAAGAAATAAATGGATATTTACGGCTTTATTATAGAAATATGGAGGATTTTAAACGGGATTACGGTTTTTAATGGAAATACGGAGGATTTTAAACAGATTTAAGGCTTTTAATGGAAAATATGGAGGAATTTTAAGAAATAAATGGATATTTACGGCATTATAATGAAATTATGGAGGATTTTAAACGGATTTTAAGACTTTTTAATGAAAATAAGGCGGAATTTAAGAAATAAATGGATATTTACAGCTTTATTATAGAAATATGGAGGATTTTAAACGGGATTACGTTTTTTAATGGAAATTTGTAGGATTTTAAATGGATTTAAGGCTTTTAATGGAAAATAAGTAGGAATTTTAAGAAATAAATGGATATTTACGGCTTTATAATGGAAATATGGAGGATTTTAAACGGATTTAAGGCTTTTAATGGAAAATAAGTAGGAATTTTAAGAAATAAATGGATATTTACGGCATTATAATGGAAATATGGATGATTTAAAACGGATTTAATGCTTTTAATATAAAATATGGAGGAAGTTTATGAAATAAATGGATATTTACGGCTTTTTAATGGAAATATGGATGATTTTAAACGGATTTAAGGCTTTTAAATGAAAATATGGCTGAATTTTAAGAAATATATGGATATTTACGGCATTTTAATGGAAATATGGAGGATTTTAAATGATTTTTATGGATATTTACGGCATTATTATTGAAATATGAAAGATTTTATACGATTTTATATATATTTACGGTTATTATAAGGGAATACGGAAGAGTTTTATGAATTATATGGATATTTGCGGCTTTATTATGGAAATATGGAGGATCTTAAATGGGATTACGGTTTTTAATGGAAATATGGAGGATTTTAAACGGATTTAAAGCTTTTAATGGAAAATATGGAGGAATTTTAAGAAGTAAATGGATATTTACTTTTTCTAATGGAAATATGGAGGATTTTAAACGGGATTACGGTTTTTAATGGAAATATGGAGGATTTTTAACGGATTTATGGCTTTTTAATGAAAATAAGGTGGAATTTTAAGAAATATATGGATATTTACGGCATTATAATGGAAATATGGATGATTTTAAACGATTTTATATATATTTACTGTTATTTTAGGGAATACGGAGTACGTTTAACGGATTTACGGTTTTTAATGGAAATATGGAGGATTTTAAACGGATTTAAGGCTTTTAATGGAAAATATGGAGGAATTTTAAGAAATAAATGGATATTTACGGCTTTATTATAGAAATATGGAGGATTTTAAACGGGATTACGGTTTTTAATGGAAATACGGAGGATTTTAAACAGATTTAAGGCTTTTAATGGAAAATATGGAGGAATTTTAAGAAATAAATGGATATTTACGGCATTATAATGAAATTATGGAGGATTTTAAACGGATTTAAGACTTTTTAATGAAAATAAGGCGGAATTTTAAGAAATAAATGGATATTTACGGCTTTATTATAGAAATATGGAGGATTTTAAACGGGATTACGTTTTTTAATGGAAATTTGTAGGATTTTAAACGGATTTAAGGCTTTTAATGGAAAATAAGTAGGAATTTTAAGAAATAAATGGATATTTACGGCATTATAATGGAAATATGGAGGATTTTAAACGGATTTAAGGCTTTTAATGGAAAATAAGTAGGAATTTTAAGAAATAAATGGATATTTACGGCATTATAATGGAAATATGGATGATTTAAAACGGATTTAATGCTTTTAATATAAAATATGGAGGAAGTTTATGAAATAAATGGATATTTACGGCTTTTTAATGGAAATATGGATGATTTTAAACGGATTTAAGGCTTTTAAATGAAAATATGGCTGAATTTTAAGAAATATATGGATATTTACGGCATTTTAATGGAAATATGGAGGATTTTAAATGATTTTTATGGATATTTACGGCATTATTATTGAAATATGAAAGATTTTATACGATTTTATATATATTTACGGTTATTATAAGGGAATACGGAAGAGTTTTATGAATTATATGGATATTTGCGGCTTTATTATGGAAATATGGAGGATTTTAAATGGGATTACGGTTTTTAATGGAAATATGGAGGATTATAAACGGTTAACGGCTTTTATTGGAATTATGGACGATATTTAACGGTTTTACGGCTTTCAATGGCAATATGGAGGATTTATACTGCTTTATCATGTAAATATGGTGGATTTTGATGATATTCGGCTTTATTATGAAGTATAAAGGAGTTTTAAGCATTTCTAATGGTTATTATGGATTTTACTACTTTTTTAAGGACATTTTAATGATTTTTTTTGACATTTTTTATGGAATGATAAAGAAAGTAATAATAATAGGTTTATGAAATTTTACCTCTTTTTACGGAATTATAAGGAATATTATAGATAATTAAAGACTAGGGATTTTTTCAAGAAATATAGTTATATTTATGGATTTTTAAGAATAATTATGGCTTATTTCAGGAATTTTTGTATTTTTACGGTTTTTTTATGGTAGTATAATAAATGTTAAGGATTATTATTGTTTTAATAATTTTTATGGATTTTTTGTAGTAATATAGTGGTTTTAAGGAATTTAATGATTTTTTTATGAATGATTATTATTAATATTATTTTTTATTTATTATTATTATTATTATTAATTTATGGATTTTTAAGGATTATTACGGCTTTTAATAAATTATAAGGAATATTATGGATTTTTTTTGGTAATTATCAAAATACAATGTACTCCACGGATACACCGTCCGGGTAGCAGATTGTTCATAAATATATTTTATTTTAAATTTACATTATAAACTTAAACCCAAAAAATGATAATAAAAAACTTATTTATTTATTTATTATTATTATTATTATTATTAATTCATGGATTTTTAAGGATTATTACGGCTTTTAATAAATTATAAGGAATATAATGGATTTTTATTGGTAGTTATCAAAATACAATGTACTCCACGGATACACCGTCCGGGTAGCAGATTGTTCAAAAATATATTTAAGTTTATAATGTAAATTTAAACCAAAAAAATAATAATAAAAAAACTTACGTAATCATCAACTATTCCCGGAAAACCACGACTTGTATCAATCTAAATAAAAAAAAAAAAAAAAAGAATTATGATTAATATCGTTATGTTTCTGAGTTATTATTTCTGCATTATTTGGATTCTTATCACGCATTGCTTTAACTTAATCATACATATTACATTAGATGCAATTACCTCTGTTTGTAGATATTGTGTCTAAAGACACCTATTATAATAGAAACAAATGCATACTTTTCGTTTATTATGGTTTCTTGTAACAAATAGTACCTAGTCACTAATTAATACTATGGGAAATCAAATTACGTTTTAAACTTAAAATAAAATATACTAATTTTTATGAAAAAACCGCTACCCGGATTATATAATCGATGTAGACACATATTTTATTAATTTATAAGTTATATAATACTGAACTTCAAACAGTCATAATGTGAGTTTCCAGTAAACAGTTTATTTTTGTTTTTGCATTAAAAAAAACTAATTAGAATTCCTAAAAAACATTTTAAAATTTTAGATATAAAAAGAAAATATTTATATGAATACTAACGAAAAAAATAATTTAAACATTTTAAAAATTGTAATAATAAAAAAAATAAAGAACATTGTTTTTATATATAATTTCAAAATATTTTTAAAATAATAACATAAGTAAGAAATACTATCATAAAAAATTAGTTAAAATACTTTATATTATCAGTGTATAAGATTATTTGTTTTTAAACTATAACTTAATATTAAAATCGTTTTAGAAGAATTAGTTTTTTCGTGGTGGATGAATAATTAATACTCAATAAATCATAAAATATTGAACTTTAAACAGTCATAAAAAATAATTTTTTCTTTCCAGTAAACCTTTTTTTTTTTGTTATAGGTAAAAAAAGGTAATAAGAAATACTATATTAAATTTTTAAATTTTTATATAAAAAGACAATATTATATGAATATCTGATGAAAATATAATTTTAAAATTGTACATATTTAGACAAAAATTGTCAACATTTTAATTTAAAATAGGTAATAGATAATAGATTTTTTATTACAGTAATTTAGTAAACGACTGATGAGGAACCCTGTATTATTTTTTAAATCATAATTGCTATCGATAATTTTTATCGGCTTAAAAACTAAAATAAAAATTTTAATTATTTAAAATAGTTAAAGTGTTTTTATAATTGAACAATTTATAGGAAATCATAATGTAGACAGTTGGTAAAATTTTCAATATTCTATGATTAGCATTTTTAAATTAAAACCTAATAAATGAATCAATTTTATCGAAATTATACAAGTATATAGTATAATGAATAATGATTTCAGTGTTTCTGATATTATGACTAGATCTGAACTTTTTTATTTTATTTTACAATTTACCACCCAAAGTATCATATTTGCTACAAAATTTCTCACCAATAAATAAGACTATCCTCGACCAGCATAATTATTTATGTTGTTATACAATGTCGTTATAGTGACATACTTAACCTAGTCTAATGTAGTCACCTACTATACAGCAGACAGATAACTTAAGTATTTATCGTTTAAAAATATAATTTCGTTTTATAATAATTTTACATAAATCAGATAACCTTAAATGGGACCTTGTTTGACATTTTTGGGATTTTGACCCAACGAATAATTTTTTATTGATACTTTTAGAAAAACAAATTATCTTAAATGTGTTATACCTATAACATAGCTAAATAGCTAAAAAAATAATTGAATTGCTTAGAAAATAATTATATAAAATTTGCTACATTTTTTTGGTATTTACGGATATTCATTATTTAATTACAAAAAACGCAAAAATTGTCTAATAGAAATAATATAACTAAAAATATTGGATATTTTTAACTGGGAATCAAACTTTTTATTAGGAACCTTGCATTATATTTTCAAGCATTTTTTCAAATTAAATATTTATACTATTTTTATTATCATTTATATAAAAAAAAAAAATACCAAATACAAATCGAAACTGTCTATTGCCTATAAATATCTAAAAAACATTTAAAATATTTGAAAAATTATAATAATTATATTATATATATATAATGCTAATAAAGGTAATCATTTATAGATAATTTCAAGTCTCTACAGTTATTCGTTTTTTAAACACATTGCCTAAACAAAATCAATTATGTTGAAAATTCTATTTATGAAAAAAATACAGTTTTTCCTTAAATGTTTACTTATGTTTATCAATCATTTTGGAAAATACATTTTATGTTTAACCTCTCTAAAGTACAAACTAGATCCAATTTGCAATCCATAAACAAAGTTGAATGTTCGACCATTTCATAATAAAGGAAAATCACACATAGTTATAAAATAAATGTAATCGTAACACTTATTAAAATCTAAAAATTATAAATTATAATACAAGTATTAGGAATAATATAATTTGTTAATTTATTTCCAAAATTTATTGTTAAGCAAATTTTTTTTTTTTAACTGAAATCTAATACAATGTTTCTCATAATATGTATATATTATTTTTAATTTATAATTGTAATGTAATTTTTTTTTAAAAGGGGTCGGCAAGTGGGTATCGCTCTGCTGTATAGACACTATAGACATATAGTAGAGATAGACAGTAGATTACTTTAATGGATGTGTTAAATTTGAATATAATGACATTATCATTGTATACGAAAAACGATGAACGTAGATGATTTGTTAGTCTAGGATAATTAGTAGGATATAATATATTATTACCTATATTTAAATTGTAATATATTGTTATTTTACTCGAATTAGTAAAAAAAATAAATTTCATACGCTCATAAAATTTTTTCTATATTGACGCTTGAATTTTTTTTTGCAGTTACTTGAAGAAAAACTTATGGATAACCTTGTATTTGGTTTTTTAACCATAGGTATAGATAACAACAATTTTACGAATTTTCAACTTCAAAATTTCTTGCAAAGAATATATTTATATTTATTAATATATTGATATATTTTGTAAACATTTGAACTTTAAATGCTTATAAACAAAACTTGTGGCTAACGATTTTTGATTTTTTTTTTTTACTACGATAATTACAACTTTTTAATAAACCTTGTATTAAATTTTAAAGATTATTTGGATAGCCAATTTTTTTTTATTGTCATCGACAAATAAAAACTTAGAAAAATCGAACATTTCAATTGTCTATAAATAGCTTTAAAAAGGTCTAAATATTTTGAAAATTTAATCACAAATAGATAATGCTAATATAAACATTTTGTGAAAATTTCAAGTATTTACAAATATTCGTGTTTAAAATAAAAAAATCAATTTTGTCGAAAATTGATTATGCGTAAAAATTCCCGTTTTTTCGTTACTTTAAAATAAAAACATTATTTCTACTCCAAAACATGATGACAGACACAAAAAAAAAACATACATCATTTTAAAATCAATACATTCCTTACTTCGTTCTTAATCTAAAAAATAATAATAACTTAACTTGAGTTAATAAGTTAATTGAAAGTTTTCATATAAATTTTAACTTAACTGAAAAAAAGTTAAATTAAAAAAAAGTTAAAAAAAAAATTAAATTAACTATTAATTTTAAACTTATTAAAAATTTTTCTTTTAACTTAATTAAAAATATTATCATTAAATTGTCCAGACTTAATAATAACATACACGTAAAAGTCTTATGTTCCTAAGAATAATGTTTTTAAATAATAAAACAATAATGAACATCGTTTATATATTATAAATAATTTCAAAATATTTTTAAAATATTAACATAAGTAAGAAATACTCTCATAAAAAATTAGTTAAAATACTTTAAGTTATCAGTATATAAGATTATTTGTTTTTAAACTATAACTCAATATAAAAATCGTTTTAGAAGAATTAATTTTTTCGGGGGATGAATAATTAATACTCAATAAATCATAAAATATTGAACTTTTTACAGTCATAAAAAATAATTTTTTCTTTCCAGTAAACCTTTTTTTGTTGTTGTTATAAGTAAAAAAAGCTAATAAGAAATACTATATTAAATTTTTAAATTTTTATATAAAAAGAATATTATATGAATATCTGATAAAAAAATAATTTTAAAATTGTACATATTTAGACAAAAATTGTCAACATTTTAATTTAAAATAGATAATAGATAATAGATTTTTTATTACAGTAATTTAGTAAACGACTGATGAGGAACCTTGTATTAAATTTTAAATCATATTTGCTTGAATGTTCTTTGGTATAAACTTTATCACCAAATAATAAGATCTTCGTCTAGCCATAGTTTTACGTTATGACTCAATGTCGTTATAGTAACATACTTAACCTAGTCTACTAGTAGTCACCTACTATACAGCAGACAGATAACTCACTTGAAGCCTTTATTGTTATTTTTCTATTAGTTTACGGTTTGGCTGAACTAAATGATAAATAGTTTTAAAAATTTTGGAAAGTTTAATCATTAAATTAATATTGCACACCAAATAGTTAATATATTATGATCTACGTATAATAAAGAAGGACTTACAAAGTTACAATTAATTAATTAATTTCTAAATAAGTACAATAACCTGCAGTTATTCACATTGGACTGTTTATATACAAGTGACTATACCATTCCCGTTCGGTACTGCCCTGTTTAGGAACAATACATACTCATAAACTAATTTTTACTGATTTTAAAATTGATCGATAGGTTCTAGTTAATATGCTCAGATAAATTGTTTAAAAGGAATATTATAACTAAAAATATTTTATATGTTCTAATACAATAAAATCAGTTATTTTATATTATTAATACTTATCTAAAAATGTTTGATATGCATTGCCAATATATTTAAATTTATAGTTCATAGGTTTTATTTATTGTATGGCTTATAGGATGCAATTATATTTCATAAGTATAAATTTAATATTCTTTATAATATTGTATTATATTGGATTGTCTAAATAGGCAATTCAAATAAAAAATGTGTTGAAAATGTATTAGCGTAGGTATTTTTTTTATAAAACACTGTTTCATTAATATATATTATACAAATTGAAATGAAATAAAAACAATGTTTTAAAAAAATGTAATACTCCAGCCTATTCTTATGTATTAACTTGATAATAGAGTATAACTATTAAATTACCTATTGAATGATTATGTAATCATTTATTTATTTATTTATTTAAATTATTTACGGGCATTTAGCCCAATTACAGCATGTAAAAATATGCATATATAATAATAGAATAATACTTTTATGGTAATATAAAAATAATCATAATAATTAGTAAGAGAAAGAATTACTATAAAAACTAAATTATTTTGAATATTTGAATATATTAAAAAATAATAATGAAGAATATGTTTCCTGCAGACAAATTTATTTAAATATAAAAAAAAAATTGACTATAATAGAAAACTTAGGTATTATCAAATTTTTACAAGATTCTATAAATAATTTCTTATATTGCAATGTATTAAATTTTCAATTTTAACACCTAATTTTTGATAATTTAATACAAGATTCCTCAATAATTCATATTATAGAAACATTCATAACCTACAAAAATCTAATAATCGCTAATTTTTTTTACAGGCATCATAGTTCAAATTTTAAAATTAGATATTTAAATAAAAAATTTAGGAGTAAAGACAATGTCCACAACAAACATATTATGAAATTAAAAATAGAAATGCAAATGCAATTATTTTTTATGTGTGTAATATGTTATATTATAGGTGTGGTCTGGAGTTTTAATTGATTGTAAAAGGTAAAACCATATAATTTCAATAATAAATAATTATTAAAAAATATAAGAATTACTGCAATGATGAACAAATGTTTACGGTACCAAAAAAAAGGAACTAAAAATTAGGATGAAAACTTAATACAGAAAAACTACTTATTAAAATAAAAAATAAATTAATAATTATAAAAGCAGAATTAGAAGTTAAAGAATACAGTCTATTACGATTAATCAAAAAATTATTACTTATAGTTATTTCACCAATGAAAGAAATAAAAAGTTACATTAGACAAACTTTAGAATTTTATCTATTTTATAAATATACTATTTCAGATCAAAAATTGAGAAAATGTATTATGTATCTGTACTGTACAACATCAATCGTCACTTTTTATAAACCTCACACTTTTTTTATTAACGTACAACAAATAATTTTAAAAAAAAAAATTATATATTTGGTATAAACTGATGACTGCAGTCTAATTTAATTTAAAACAATTAAAACCCTATACACTTTGAGGCTTTAATCTAATTTGTAAATTCTTAAACATAAAAAAGATTGACAAGTTGGTAGTACTCTGTACAATTAATGCCGAGTGGATAACAGTTATTTTATATAGGTGTGTTAAATAATGAATTTTAATTCAATAATATAATATAACATTTTATACGAAAAACGATTCTGAGTGAAAACTGTCTGCCGGCATTTAGCGTTATGTATATTTTTTTTTATAGCTATTAAAATCGTTTATTATAATTTTGCATTAAGTTCATATAATGTTTTCGAAAATATTACATTTATTATGTTATTAGTATTTATTGATTGTGATAATATGTATTTTTTACCATTTACATTTTAACTTATAAAATTAAAAATTTAATTTAACATATTTTTGTGAATACTGTAAAAATAGGATAATATAATATAAATGAAAGTAATATCATTATAATATATTAAAACTATAATTGCATTGAGTATAGTATAATCTATAACAATATATTATACACAAAAGTCGTAAGTCCTCGCGAATAATATGTTAAAATTTTAACCAAATAATTATAACATCGATAAATTAGGTTTTTAGTGTCGATATTTATTGTTTAATTACATAATTTCGTATTATAATAATTTTAAATAAACCATAAAAACTTATAAGGGGCCTTGTTTTAAATTTTTGAGATTTTGACCCAGTGAATATTTTTTTATTGACACTTATAGATAACAAATCATCGAAAAAATGTATGCTTATATAAATAGCTAAAAAATAATTAATGTGTTTAGAAAATATTAAATTATACTACGTATAAAAAATTATTATATAAACTTTGTTAACATTTTTAAATATTTACGGTTATTCATTATTGAATTACAACAAAAAGTAAAAATTGTTTAAGAGATTGTTTATATTTTTAACTGAGAATTAACTTTTTATCAGGAACCGTGTATTACGAGTACATTTACAAGCATTTTTCAAATTAAATATACATACTTTTTATCGACATTTATTAAGAGAAAAAAAATACCAAATATAAATTGAAACTGTCTTTTGCCAATAAATATTTAAAAACAGTTAAAATATTTGAAAAATTATATTATATATAAAAAATTTAAATAATCGCGAATAATACGAATACATCGTTGTTATCTCGCACATTAATTGTCTACTATAACTAATGAGTAAAATAAGCAGGCATTGTGTACTATTTTTTATTGGACCCTGGAGAATAAAATATGCGTCTAAATCAACTACATTGTTCGACTAGCGGATTGTTCATATAAATTAATACATTTTATTTTAAGTTTAAAAAGTAATTTTAATTCCAAAAAAGAATAATAAAAAAACTTACGTCGACTCTTCCCGGGAAACCGAGTTGTTCCAATCTACAGTGCATATGGACTATGGAGTGGTGCACCGCCGCCGACGAAACTCCAAATTTTCTTCATATCGATCTTCATCGTGATTCTAAATGGGAGTATAAAAATATTTTATGAAAATAAACTGCACGCAATGAAAATGAGAGAACATGTCATGTACTGAAGACTATTTTTTAACGACTGCTCATTAAGACTATTATAAAATTGTTAATCGTCTCCGACAAATGTCGTCGATTGTCGTTTGCCACGGATGATGAATATTATAATATGATAAATCATATGGTTTTTTTTTTTTAGAGGACTCTGTGAACACTTATATTATAGGAGCTATTTTTCTATTTTAGCTGTTTGACATACGTAAAATTGAAACATTTAAACTAGACCAAATCTTTATAGATATTGTAAAGTATTAATAATTTATTCAAATGTAGATGACTACAAATTATTTAATTTATTCTATGAAAATGATAAACTAAATAAAAATAATTATATTATTAAATATTTTTAAAAAAAGAATTATGATTAATTAGCGTTATGTTTCTAAGTTATTATTTCTGAATTATTTTGATTCTAATCCCGCAGTGTTTTAACTTAACCTTACATATTATTACATTAGATTCAATTGCCTCTATTTGTAGATTAAAATCGTTTATTATAATTTTACAGCAAGTTCATATAATGTTTTCGAAAATATTGCATTTATTATGTTATTTTTTTTTAATTATTATGATAGTATGTATTTTTACCATTTACATTTTAACTTATAAAATTAAAAATTTAATTTAACATGTTTTTGTAAATTCTGTAAAAATATAATCATAATATAAATGAAAGTAATATCATTATAATATATTAAAATCATAATTGCATTGAGTATAGTACAGTTACGTAAAAGTCTTAAGTTCTCGCGTATATGTTAAACATTTAAAATTTTAATAAAATAATTAACATCGATAAATTAGGTAATAGGTATTAAGTATCGATATTTATCGTTTAAATACATAATTTCGATTTATAATAATTTTAAATATACCATAAAAACTTATAGGGGGGCTTGTTTTAAATTTTTGAGATTTTGACTCAGTAAATATTTTTTTATTGACACTTAAAGAAAACAAATCATCGTAAAAATTGTATGCATATAAATAGCTAAAAAATAATAGTGTTTAAAAAATAATACCATGCATAGAAAATGATTATATAAACTTTGGTAACATGTTTAAGTATATACGATTATTCATTATTAAATTACAACAAAAAGTAAAAAATCGTTTAAAAGATTGTTTATATTTTTAACTGAAAATTGAATTTTTATCAGGAACCGTGTATTACATTTACAAGCATTTTTTCAAATTAAATATATATACTTTTTATCGGCATTTATTAAGAGAAAAAAAATACCAAATATAAATTGAAACTGTCTTTTGCCTAAAAATATTTAAAAAAAGTTAATATACTTGAAAAATTATATTATATATAAAAAATTGAAATGCTAATATAATCATTTATTGATAATTTCAAGTTTCTATGGTTATTCGTTTTTGAGTCACATGGAAAAAACAAAACTAATTATGTTGAAAAATCGATTTACGAAAAAAATACAGTTTTCCTTAAATGTTTACTTATGTTTTTCAATAATTTTGAAAAAGACATTTTGTATTTGACCTCCCTAAAATACAATATAATAATTCTTTCGATGTATTTTAACTATATTTTTATATGGATTTTTAATCCATATAAATTGTTTTGTATAATAAAAAATAATAAAATTTTACAATACGAATGATTTAAGTTATAATATATTTAAATATATATTTGAATGAAAACGATAAAACTATTTATCAGTGCTAAAAATAAATATACAACGTACTCATACGTACACCGCGACCGTGCACATTTTTACAGAGAATAACCGTTAAATCAGGACACAGCACATATTAATAGATGCCTATAATACTCTATTCTAATATAATATAATCGCGAATAATACGAATACATCGTTGTTATCTCTCACAATTTTTGTCTACCATAACTAATGGGTAAAATAAGCAGGCGTTGTGTACTATTTTTTTAATTGGAACCAGTAGAATAAAATATGTGTTTACGTTGATTACATCGTCCGGGTACCGGATTGTTCATATAAATAAAAATATTTTATTTTAAGTTTAAAATGTAAATTTAATCCCAAAAAAGAATAAGAAAAAAAACTTACGTAATCGTCGACTATTCCCGAGAAACCGTGAGTTGTGTCAATCTATAGTATATACTATATATGAAGTGGTGCACCGCCGCCTAAGAAACTGCAAATTTTCTTCATATCGATTTTCATCGTGATTCTAAATGAGAATAAAAATATTTTTTTTGAAAATAAACAGCACGAAATGAAAATGAGAGTACTTGTCATGTACTGAAGACTGTTGTTTAACGACTGTTCATTAAGACTATTATAAAATTGTTAATCGTCTTCGACGAATGTCATCGATTGCCATATGCCACAGATGACGAATATTATAATATGATATATTAATCTATGGTTTTTTTTATAGAACTTATTGTGATATTATACAATCTATTTTTCTATTTTAGCTGTTTGACATACGTAAAATTGAAACATATAAACTAGACCAATCTTTATAGATATTGCAAATTATTAATATTTTATTCTAATGAAGATGATTACAAATTATTTAATTTAATCTATAAAAATAGTGAACTAAATAAAAATAATTATATTATTATGTATAGTTAAAAAAAAAGAATTATTATTAATATCGTTATGTTTCTGGGTTATTATTTCTGCATTATTTTGATTCTAATCACGCAGTGCTTTAACCTAATCTTACACATTCTTACATGTAAACTTACATATATAATATCTGAAGACACCTATCATAATAGAAACAAATTCATACATTTCCTTTATTATGGTTTCATGTAACAAATAGTACCTAGTCAGTGCTTTGGGGAATTCAATTTTCAGTACCATTTTACAAAATAATCAGAAATTACATGAAATTAAAGGTAAAGAATTCATTACAGCTGCTTTATATATTAGTGATTAAGTGTAATACTGTAATTAGAGTATTAAATTTGAATTTGAATGAGACAGTTAATCAACCTTCATTAATAAGTATAATTTTGATGTATTATGACCTATAATATTATATGTTGGTTGATATTGCTAAGTAATTTTTTTTTTTTGTATTAAGTTTGACAGGCTACATTTTTTCCCAAAACATTGCATTTATTATAATCATTTATAATTTATTATAATATTGTATAATTAATAAATATAATTTATACCGTATTATATTCTTCTTATATACTTATGAGTCAATAGGTACAACCCTTTCGTAAAATAATTTGAATAAATAATATCTTAAGATTAATCTACGTATGTCAAAAATGTCATTGTGTATAGTATAACATAATATACAAAAAACTTTTATGTCCCTACAATAATGTTTAAAATAATAACAAAATATATAATATTGTAAATATACATAATTTCAAAATATTTTGAAAAGATACTATATGTAAGAAATACTCTCATAAGAATTTAATTAAAGTTTTAAGTATCTAAGATTATTCGTTTTTGAACTATAACAAAATATAAAAATTGTTCGAGAAAAAATATTTATTTTTAGGGTGTATAATTAACATTTAATAAGTTATAGGTATAATACTGAACTTCAAATAGTCATAAAAAATAATGTGACTTTCCAGTAAACATATTATTTTTGTTTTAGGTTAAAAAAAACTAATGACTAATGAGAATTCCTATATAATATTTTTAAATTGTAAATATAAAAAGAAAATATTTATATGAATATCTAACGAAAAAAATAATTTGAACATCTTATAGGTTTAGCCGAATTTAATCAAAATTTTAATTTTAAACGTTTTTAAAAATATACCGTGACTATACATTTTGTATTACAGTAAATTAGTGAATGATTGATGAAGAAGCCTGTATTAAATTTTAAATCATATTTGCATATCTATAATTTTGTTTTGGCTTAATAATTGTTTTAAATAGTGAAAATGCTTTTAAAATTATATAATTTACCTATAGAGAAATCATAATATTGTATAGATATAATTGGTAAATTTTTCAACATTCTATACTTAGCATTTTTGAATTAAAACTAAATTAATAAATTAATTTTGCCGATATTATACAAGTATATAGCATAATAATTCCATTTTTTTTTGATATTATGACAAGATTCGAAATTTTTATTTGATTTAACTTTTAACCACCCAAAGTACTAAATGGATCATATTTGCTACAAGAATTTATGACAAAAAAAAAACTATATAATTGTCAAATAAATATACATTCATTGCTACGTACAGGATCCAAGGTATACTTGACTTAATTTTATTCTTGGCTATTTTATACATTGGACCAGTGGTCGGTAACATTTTTGGACACTCGGGTCACATTCACAAATTAAAAACTGTTTGCGGGCCGGAAAAAATAAAAATTTTATATTCTTAAATTATTTATTATGCAAAAAAATATTTTCTAGAACTTTAAAATAAAAAAAAAAAATTTAAAAAAATTCGTCGTTTTAGAATTTAAAGCGATCCGTATACAGTAGCCCAGTGGTTGCCGACCATTGCATTGGACGATCGGAAATAAAATATAAGTCTGTCATCCAAGTAGCAGCTTGTACACGTCAATAAATATTTATTTTAAGTATAAAAAATAAATTTAATATTCCAAAATTATGGGAAAATAAACTTACGTAAGTATTCTTCGACGCAGTTCGGCGAAATCGAGCTGTATCACATTTACAGTTCAAAAGTGCACCATCGCCGAAGAAACAGCTAGTTTATTTCTTCATTCGTCTTCTTTGCACTTCAGAATGAAAAAAAAAAAAAAAAATTAAAAATACTCTATTAAAATGAGAGCACTTGTCATACACTAAAGGCTGTTGTTTAACGACTGACGACTGTTCAATAAAACTACTGACTAGAATATTAGTCTTCTACAAATGACGACGATTGTCGTTTGCCACGGATGAAAAATATTATAACAATGTTTTTTTATAGAACTCTTTGTGATATTATAGGATTTATTTTTATATTTCAGCTGTCTTGCATACAAAACTTTTGATATCTAATTAATTTCATACGTAAAATCATAATAATTGTATATTCTGAATTTTTTTCTTTAATTGTAATTTTATTATTTCAATAGTTGTTTGGTAACAACTTTTTCACCAAATAATAAGGTCATTTAAATATGGTAATATTTTCAGCTTTTTTATTTTTCCGATATTATGGCGAGATCTGGATTTTTTTATTTTATTTTACTATTTATCAACTAAGTACCAAATAGATCATATTCGCTACAAGAATTTACGGCAGACAGAAAATAAACTACATAATTGTAAAATCATTATACATTTTTCGCTATGTCCAGGATCTAAGGTGTACTAATAACAGCTTTATTTTATTCTTGGCAATTTTATGTATTGGATCAATGGTCGGTAACCTTTTTGAACTCTTATGCCCCATTCACAAATTAAAAACAGTTTGCGGACCAGATAAAAATAAAAATGTTATATTCTTAAATTATTTACTACGAAAAAAAATATTGTCTAGAACTTTAAAATAATAAAATATAAATAAAAAAAAAATTTCAGCATTGAATTTAAAACGGGTCGTATACAACCGGTTGCCGACCACTCCATTGGACGATCAAAAATAAAATATATGTTTAAGTCATCGAGGTAGCCGCTTGTAGAAGTCAATAAATATTTATTTTATGCATAAAAAGTAAAAATATTACTACCCCAAAATTATAGGAAAATTAACTTACGTAAGTATCCGTCGACGCTTTTCGGCGAAATCAAGCTGTGCCATATTAAAGTTCAAACGTGCACCGTCATCGAAGAAACAGCAATAGTTTATTTCTTCATTCGTCTTCTTTACGATTCGGAATGGAATTATTGAAATTTTTTATGAAAATTAGAGCACTTTTCATGTACTGAAGACTGTTGTTTTACGACTGTTCAATAAAATTATTAGAACTGTTAATCGTCTCCTACAAATGACGACAATTGTCGTTTGCCATGGATTATACATTTTATAATAATATGATAGATCATATGTTTTTTTTATAGAACTCTTTGTGATATTATAGGATTTATTACGAAACTTTTGGTATCTAATTATTTTCATACGTAAAATCATAATAAGTGTATATTATCCAGAATTTTTCTTTTTTTAATTATAATTTTATTATTTCAATAGTTGTTTGGTAAAATTATTTTTCACCAAAAAATAAGACCATCTTCGACCAGCATAATTTTACATTGTACACAATGTTTATTATACATCGAATTCAAATTGTACAAATTCGTTATAGTGACATACTTAACCTAGTCTAGATGTAGTCACCTACTATAGTAGGTAGCTATACAGCAGTTTACGGTTTGGCTGAACTAAAATCTAAATGATTAACAATTTTAATAATATTTAAAAGTTTAATCATTAAATTAATATTACATACTAAATAGTTAATAGATTATGATCTACGTATAATAAAGAAGGACTTACAAAATCAATAAAATTAATTTCCAAATACAAGCAGTTATTCACATTCGACTCGTTATACACATGTGACTAAATCATTCCCGTTCCGGTACCGTCCTGTTTAGGAATAATACATACTCATATTATTTTTACTGATTTTAAAATTAATCGATAGCCGATAGGTTTTAAATTCTAATTAATATGTTCTGATAATTTGCGATATTAATATAAATATATATATATATATAAATGCATCTATTTATGGTATTATGCTATGTTTATTTTATCCTATAATAAGTGTATAGTCAAAATATTTTGAAAATTATAATATTTATAAGAAATGCAAACATTAACATTTGGTAAATTGTTCAAATAACTACAGTTTCAGGAACAGCTTTTCTCGTCCGTCTTTACCGCGTTTCGAATTGAAGAGATTGAGATATTTCATAAAAATAAGTTGAACAGAACGCCAGAACGGCATATGCGTATAAAATATTATATATATTAAAGTACGGTTTAACGATTTGTTCGTCTATTTTTTTCTCTGTTGAAATAATTACAACCGTCAATCGTCTCCGACGAATTTTTACTAGTTGTTATTAACGTGTAAATCGATGCCATCGCCGATCGGTGTTAATAGGTTTATGGCATACTCAGCTTAAAACTAATCTACATAATATTTTGAATACTTCTCTGTTAGTGTTAAATAATAATACACGAATTGGTGTCTTTAAATAATATTTTTGTAATAACTTAGAACCAGGGCCTAAAATTGTGTGCAATAGTAAATTTAAAAGTGTGCAGTATTTTTTTGGATTTTATTAATTCTTATTCGATTTATATTCAATATTGATTATTGAAAATTATTAATTAGTAGTAGAGCACGGATGTTGTAGTACCTACCAAAAAAAATAGTAAAATTGATTGCAGTAGGTATTACACTAAAAAATACCAAAAATTACACTTAAAAGTTAAAATATTAACTAAAAATACTGTATAGTATAGTAATGTAACTCAAATTAAAAATTATAAATATGGAAACAAAATAAATACAACACTGATTTAGCTTGTTAAAAAAGAGGTCTACAGGATCCGGTGTTGAGAGGTAGGCTGGTGCGCATGTACTGGTGAAAAAGACGTGTAGTCATGCTGACCAGAGTGGCTTTATGAAAGATCTCTGTGTTTCCAATTGACTTCTTCTTGACTGCAGAGACCCTCATTGTTTGGCTATCCCTTGTTTCTGGTGACACATAAAAAAGTGACTTGTCTTACGTTTCATTGTCATACATACCTACGTGTCAGTTTCTACGTGACCTTACATTCTTACAATGTAAAACGCCCTTTCGTCGGTGATGAAAATTTAAACTGGGAGTAACTATTATTTGCGTGTGACAACCTGACCGTTATTTATTTATTATTTTTGAGCTGTTAATTGTTTATTGTTTTACAATTATAATATGTGAGCATAATCATTGCAATATAATATTATGATCAAAAATACTGTGAAAGTGAAACACACACACACACACATATATATATATAGATATAATATAATTATTTTATTTTATTTAAATTAGATTTATTGAAATTTGATACTTATCCATGAGCCCAATATTACCTTTTTTTCATTATTCACAATTATTATTTTAAATACTATAGTATTATACATACCTACAGTACATAACATTTTAAATATATTAAACATTTAATATAGGTACCTATTATTAATTTTTTTAAATGCATATAAGAAAAATAATATTTTTACAGTTAAATTGTTAAGAGTACAATGTTGACATACCTATAACCAAGCACGTATACAGGGGGGTTTACCCCCCCCCCCCGAAATAAATTCGAGTAACGAGGAAAAAATTGTTTTATTATATATTGCAGCATAATTTGTATTGCTAAAATTTGTAACGCCCTAACCAATATTTTTTTTTGTATACGTGCCTGCCTTTAACTATATATAATGGATAAAAGGGAATATACAGTATTTGAATAAGATGTTATTTATATTCTTGTACCCCATAAGAACTAGACATTTTTAGTTTTTTTCTATTGTAGACTGTAGTAGTTGGCTATTTTTTTAAATTAAATTTGAACAATCAACCCAACTAAAATAATAAAAATATGTAAGCCAAATAATTATTAAACATTTAAGTTTTATTGTATTTAACTAGGTTAAAAATAAAAACTTAATTTTGAAATATAAAGTAGGTATTAATTTGAACAATTTAACATTAAGATATGTAGTAAATATTAATCTAATAAGATAAGTAGTTATAATTCATATTATTTGTCACCATCGCAAAGTTGAAAAAACTTCCATAACAAGCACACATGAGATTTATTTAAATTTGTTAGAACACTCCTCAACTTTGTTGAATTTTAATTTCACCGCTAAGTGTTAAAGATAATTAGCTATTCAACGTATGCTGTCAAGTATACTGCAAAACATGGCTTTTTGTTAAAAAATTATTAAATAAACATGAAAATTGCCAATTATTTTTTAGTTAATAATTCATAACATTTTAATTTTTAATAACTGATGAAATAATAATCAATTCTACTCATAGTGCGTATTATATTTATAGTCTAATACTCAACTATTAAAATTATGAATAAATATTTTATAAGCAATTGAATACATTTTAAAATTATAAATAGTAAATTGTTATTTCAAAACATTTATACATACAAATTTAAATTTTAATTGGAACCTTTGATCATCATGTATGTACCATGCACCTAATGTGAATATGTTGATAAATTACACCACTTACCACTAATATCACACAAGTACAAGGTTTTATCAAATTTGCATTTAGATTTATTAAACCATGATTAACATTGTTATTTAAATCATATTATTTATTTCAGACACTCGAGTGAATAAAATACACTATAGAAACACATATTATTATTTATATATATATATATGTTATAATATATTATGATATGCCTGTAAGTATATTTATAAATTTGTTTAAATTAAAAATCATAAAGTTTATAATATATTAATACAAAATAAGCAAAAAAAGTGGTTGAAAAATAAGATAGGACATTATGCTAATGTAATAAATATGATACAAATAGCCAATATTCAAATAAAAAATTGATGAAATATATTTTTATTTTAAAGATGATTTTATAAAGGTATTATTACTAAATATATTTAATTTATGTATAGGTATATTATTGGGAGTATTATTATTATTTTAATTAATTCTCAATGCCATATACAAATACTATGATAAAGCATAAAGCAGAATTATTATATTTTAGTGTAACAATTATTTATTAAAATCAATATAAAAGTAACAAAAATTAGTAAAGTTATTTTAATTAACGTGGGAAAAAAAATCACGTTAATTAATAATTATTGGAATTAGAACAGTGCTTATTAACTTTAATTGTTTATTAACATAAATTTATGATGTTAAATTCTTTCCAGTGCCGGTCCATTGTTCCTTAAAGCTAACATCTAAGCCAAGATCTCTTAAGGCACTTTTGGCTTCAAACTCACAATTTTTATATTGACTTATTATTTTTTCAATAATACTTTCAATATTATGTGCTAAAAACTCTGAGGCTAATTCACGGTTCCTCGAAACTATATTTCGCACAGCTGTACAAGCATGTTTCTGCAAAATAAATAGACATATTATATTGTATTAAAGAAAACAATTTTATTATTATAATTCAAAGTAAACAAACATTTTATTTGAAATTATTAAATAGAAAATAAAAATGAATATTATAAAGCCATAAAAAAAGGTGTCAAAATGGGATTTATAGATAGTCTGATTTAACTTTAACTCGAGAAAAACAAAATGAAAAATAGATGCCTTGAATATACTATGGACCTAAATAATAAAAACTATTGTAGTATTCAGTAAAATAAAGTAAAGGCATATTATGTATTTTTTGGTGATAACTTTACTTTATGTTAAATTTAAATAATTTTTGTTTCCAGTATAAATGTGTTTATTGTTTTGTTGAAAAAAATTGTATATTTATCTATGTTTATCAACATTGATTTTTGATTTAATATATTTTATAAAATACCTGATGTTTGTCATCATTTGAATGCACTTTCATCGCCTGAACAATGAGTTCAGCAATACCTAATTGTGTCAATTCAGCGCTGTTTTGAGGAGAGCGTAATGTCAAAGCTGTCAATAACTTCATTGCGTCAATACATAGTTGTTTGTTGTTCTATAAAAACAAAAATGAATTGTTTTAGTATGGTTGTATTTATTAATTAAAAACTTTGCATCAAAGAAATTTACTCACTATATGTCTTTGTAAGGCTGATAGTATGAGTGGGCAAAATCCTACTTTTCTGATATCATCTTTCACAATATCATCTCCAGCTAGCGATTTAAGAAGTTTAAATGCCTGACAATTCAATCTCTATAATATAATAGAATTAAGAATAGATTACATTTTGTTACATCAAACAACCAATATATTTTATTATTATTATTATTATTATTATTTTAGATACAGAGTACAGCAAAATACCCTCCCTAGTCTATATAACTACCTCTATTTCTGATAAAGTGATATCAGTTCCTGTTTTCTAAAGTTTTATTTATTTACAATATAATAAAATTCAGATCTGGAATACAAACATAGGTTTCCACAGTAAAAATGTGTCGCTCGTTTATCCTTGCCATGGTTATGACTAAACCTATCATAAAATTAGTTTTAAAGTTAGTTAGTCTCCATCATTTTACGACCTTTAATAGTTGAACAATACCATGCTGAAAATAGGGAGGGAGTTTTGCTGTACTGTATGCTATCCTTGGGTATTGTATATTCAATGATAAAGTGTACCATTGTGCAATGACGGTCCATGGCTAATTTAAGTCTTAACAAGCCTCCACATTCATTATATTTACGACAAAATTCAAAACGAACAATAATAGTTGCTAAAGTAAAGAATATTTCACTAGTTACTTCTTCTAACTCAATTATTTGATCATCTAAAATAAAAAAAAAATATTTTAAACTCATAATTTATTATTTCATAAGGAAGTTAGTAATTAATATAAAATAAATCTTTTAAATAATTAGTAACAAATCTAGTTTGATAACATTTGATAACATAGCTATACACTAAGTTTTTCTTTTGATTTGAACAAAATTAGGTATTCTACAATTACATATTTTATAATAAAATAATTAAATGTAATCAGTAACAATAATAATATATATGAATACACTTTTTTCATTCTTCCACAATAGTTATTATATATTAGTTATTAACAATACATTTTGGATATACTTAAATGTTTAACTCACCATTTAACAATTGAAGTAGAGGTAGTAATAGTTCACAACCAAAAAGTCGTGATCGTTCTCCTGCATTAGAGAAATCTCCACTACAATTATCTTCACGTAGTTGGGCTCTAATCAACTGGCAAGTTGCAATAATTACAGCTTCATTTGAAGAATTTGACTCTAAAATATCTTTCATAATATTGCCTATACCAATAATTCGTAGTTCCTAAAAATATATTTACTGGATAAGAATATATTTTCAATACTTTATAGATTTAAATATTAATAAAAACGAAATAACATAAAATAATTACAATATAGTTGGCTTAACAAAAATAATTAATCGAATAAAAATATAAAATGTTATACTGTTATAATAGGTAGTTGAATATATTTTTGATTTTATGTTATAGATACCTCTCTTTCATCTTCAAGTTCACTAATTGTTTTGAACCAGGATAGTAGAGCTAATAACACTTGTTCATCTTTAGTACTCTTCAATAATTCAACCATTATGTCCAATGCTTTACCATATACTACTTGTCCACCTGCAACAAAGTTATCATTTTATGAATAAAATATATAGTAATTTCGACAGTAATTTATAAGTTGAGATTAGTTTGAGAACACAAATTCAAATTGTTACAAAATATTTCAATTTATTGATCTATAATTACATGCATTTGTTAATCTTCATGTTTTATGTTTAATGTTTTTAAACGATTTACATAAATAGCCAAAAAAAAAATAATTGAAATTTGCCCATACCATATAAACCCTAATAAATTGTAGCAAACACGCATAAATTACCTCCAAGGAGTGAATCAAACGCTTTAATGAATTGTGCTTTTTGATCAACATCAAGTTCAGCGAGCCTCTCCAAATATCCACATACAATATTATAAGCACCACTCAATTTGGATAAATGACGGCCATCCTGGGTTTTGCAATGTTTTTCAACGATTGATAGATTATTCACAATCTGTTCCTTTAGTGATTCATCCCATAAGGGGGTTTCATAATAAGTTTTTAGTTTAAAAAGTGATGATGGCAGTGGGTCTGTGGCTTTTTCTATGTCAATTTTTATTCCAGTCATGTCCATTCCCTAAAACAATTTTGGAACAATAAAATAATACATTTCTAACCAATGAATCATAAATGAAACGTACCAATTGCTGGAACTGACTGATTGTATCTTTTAATGCCTCAGAATAGCTCATGTCTAATAAATCCATGGTGTCATTGACTGCTTCATCGAATGCTTTCTGATCCATTGTAAGTTTCGTTGTAAATAAATCAATAATTATGTATAGTATCGTTTGTAGAGAATTAAGGTTTATTATTCCGGAATATAACAATTCATATGTTTTAATATCTTAATTGTAAATGTACTTTACATAAAATAAAATATAAAATACCAATATCCATAGATCAATCACACGAATAAACTCGCGGACTCTTATCTCTTATCACACAATTGATAACAATTTTACAATAACCACGGTTTAAGATAATATATCTTAAATCACGATAATAACTAAGAGACGAGAAAGATAAATTAATAATTATGTTTCCGTCATAGATTTTACGGGATACTTTTTCAGTTCTCATTATTAAAGATTTATATTTTACAGGTACTAACAGCCTCGTATTGGGTCCATTTTCTTAACCGGGAAACGAGACATAATTAGGGCCCACTTAATAATAGTAAAGGCTATGTATATAATTTATTCTTATAACATAATCAGCAAAGTTATCTAACTATTTGTTACACTACGTCGTATTGCCTACTACACGGGTAACTGGTAACTATAAAATTACCATCTTTCTGAAAGCCAAAAACACTAGTTACTTGTAAATAATTTTCTGTTCAAGGCATAAATTAACGTATACTACATTTTTTTATTTAAGTTAAAAATAAAATATAAAAATTATAACGACTACCTAACATCAAATACTGAATATCTACTGAGTACTAATGCTTTGTATTACTATCTATATTGTATATAATATCTACCAGTCGGCAAGTATCTGTAGGTACTATATAGTACCTATCTGTTTTTTGATTAACACACCTATATAGGAATACATCCACTCAAAGTTTTACACCAAACTTTGCATTATCAGAATTAACGAAAATCATTATTTCCCTTTACATATTTTTTCTATTTTCTAAGGATACCACTGCTGATAGTTTTAAGTTATTAGGTAAGTATTAACTATAATTGTTAATAATATTATAACTACTGAATTTAATTGAACGAGAGGTATCTATATCTGGTAGGTAGGTCTTATGACTAAGAAGGCCTACCAGGATTTTCCTGGTATTCCGGTGGATCAATTCGAGCATGGGTACTAGCATTGTTTATAAACACTAGTATTATTAGTATTTAAAATCAATATTGTTGTACGAAGCTTAGTCTTAACATGTATAAGCTTTGGAAATACTTTCATATGAAGCACTCTTATAAGTTATAACTGGTATTATGGAGAATTCTACTAACATTTTCCCGTGTACTGTAAAAAACTGTCTCAATAGTCAATACCACTTTGCCTTAACCAATATAGTCAAAATGAATAATCTTTGTTTTTAATTTTGTCACGAGTCTTTAAAAGGCTTATTTCACTTATAAATTCATCTTTAGAAAGATTAAAATGATTTGTCAATAATTCAATGTCATCTTTGTTCAGATTAAATTCAACATTTTTTCAACTTTTATCAAAACAATGTATTATATTTTGTGTGTGGTTTTTTTAGATTTTGTTTTTTATTTCACTATAATAACCGTGTACTGACTTCTCGGTCTTGGTGAAATTTAAAATATAAAATCAATATAGGGAATATAATATATTATGTACGCGTTTCGGTCGCGGAGAGTTCCTATTGTTCCTTATCTATAGTTTAAGTACCTAAACAGTATATTATAAATTATAATAAATAATAATATTATATTATTACTCACTCGGGTAATTGAATTATTTGAGCCGTGTAATTTATATCATAATATTCAACTTACTGCAGTATAATACGTGATCAGCAAATTTTCTTCGGGATTTTTTTTTTTTTTTTTACTAATCCGTAATCGTGAATAATATTGTATTGTTTCCGTATTATACTGCATCGATTGTAAGTGTTTGTAAAGTAGTACACTATAGTACTTATGTATAATATATTAAATAATAATGTTATATAATTATGTATGTAGGTGCAATCTTCGTAGATGGATATTATGTTATATAACTATAGTAGATCAGTGAGGTTCCATGTACCTACTTATTTAAAATGGATAGAGGATTTTTATTATTTTAGATTCAGCGATTTTACCAAATATTATATATATATACCTATATTATATAAACAAAAAATATTTAAGTGCGTTTAGACAATTCTGTTTTTACCCTGAGAAAAACACACGTTACAAACGACCTCAGGTATTTAATCTCATTAAGTTTTTGAAAAAAATTATTTGATTCGATGTGTACTTATTTTAGGTGTATCAATTATTATTTATCATTATTTTTTTATTCAGGCATATATTTTCAGTATGCGATGAATGTTTAAATAATAATAAAGAAGAAATTATTTCAATACACTTTTCGGATGAAAAAAATTCGCTAAACCAATTTAAATACAATAAACAGACTAATCCGGCATTAGTAGATTAAGTAATCCTTTAGGCTTAAAGTTTGTATACAGGAAGTTCCCTTTTCAAAGGCTCCGCAACTAGAATTATGACGTTTATAAAGATCGTTCGTTAATTAAAATATAATATTTTTAGTCGGGTTCAAAAACAACAATTGAATCGCAACTACACTTCCGCAGGCCTAATAATAATATTATATTTTTTTCCTTATTAATAAGCCCATAATCTCCCGGACACAAAATCACACGGGAAGGGCGCTTCGTTAGATTGGTCGCATTACATAATTTTAGAAAACAGTATCACGCATTAATATGATATAGATGTGTTAAATCACTTAAATCCAATTACAGTTATTATTATAAAGAGTGACAGTAATTCATGAGAAAATTACCCGACGATTGGATGATGTGATTTAATAGCAATAATATAATCTATTTAATACAATATTCGATTGTTGAATAGTGTTTGTCGTGCGTCTGCACCAGCTGTAAACTAAAGTCCGATTGTATACAATAAAAGTCAACTGCACCACCCATTTTTGACGGTATACAAAGGCGGCTGTCCCGCAAATTTCAGAGATCAAAAGCTACAGTGAAGCAGAGCAGCAGAGGTACATTTTAATATTCTAAAAACATATTGGCGTGTAAATAATATGAGAGTAAATGAATATGCAATAAACGGACAACAGATACGTACCTACCTATAAGCCTACCATACAATATAATATTATTATAATATTATGTTAACGACATACCGTAGACCCAGAGAGCCCATATAAACGTCGTTAATCAGTTATACGTTCGACCAGGATGACTGGTATTGTATACGGCATAATTATTGTGTTGCGACGTATCTAATCGACTGCGTACTTAATATCGGTCATTAACAATGTATTAATGTCCACTGAGATGAAGATACACCCTATACACATTCATATATTATGATATTATTATAATAATCAGTACTAAATTTACGATCCATAGTCCCTATGGACATTTTTATGATTTTTAATACCGGAGTTAATATTTACCCAAAAGTACTTCAGGTAGGTACCTGGGACTTGTAGTCAATCCCGAATATGGTAATTGTATACAGGATACACAATAATAAACGGATGGTTAAAAAAAAAAAAAAATCAAAATATTGATCAAATAACATTTTTTATTGTATTTACAATACTCTTATTGTGACAAATATAGTTCATGTATGAACTCAATATTAAACATATGGTGGCTGTCTCCGTGTATAAATTTGATAAAATATATTTTGAAGTTTAGAAAGTCTCATGCAGATACAGTAAATGTATGACGTGCCTTGAACCAAGAAATGATAATCACTGAAACTGCATTGGTCTACCAGCATAGTGCATCACAGGCCCAAAATTCGTTCTTTTATTACTATGGCGCATCTTGTATTATGCGGGCGTTCATGATTAGTTTTTTTTCCCTTTATTTTAATTAAAAAAATCAAATAAAATGACGTACATAAATGTATTATTATATATCAACTGTTATCAACTGCGATGTCTGTTTGGATATTATGTTTGAAAACGCCAATTATTATTGAGCGATATATTATGTTGGTGCACGTTTCAAGAATATTATAATCGACGTAGTGTCGGATTTTGTTGTCGACGGTTTTCGATTTAATTGTACCCGATGGACACCAACGATTTCACGAAAACGAGACGTGTTTGGATATAATAATATATGGACCAGATAAAGTGTCGAAACTGCAAATTCGTGCCTATATACACAATGCGAACCCGAAATATTGTGTGCTCGTGAAATGTCATCCGCCGAATCCTATATTTTCGTATATATAATATAATATAATAAATGTTCGTTCGGTCAGCAATAGCGACTGAGTTTACACCGGTACGTGTTTTACGATGTTCAACAATAACGAAATGATCGAAAATCGTCCCGAAACGTGTTTTACGCACAAATTATATATAATTATTCGCGATGGGATGAAAAACTGCGATCCAGGATGTACGTGATAGGCGACGAACATATATATACACACTTTCATTTCCCCTTAGGATTGTTTACGACATATTTTTATTTTCAAAACAAATTAAATGCGTAGGTATATTATATTATACATACTGTTTCGCGCATTATACCTACCTACATCTAGTATGTATTCGTATCAGATGAACGCATTATAGTTACGCACATGTATAATATATTTAGCGATTTACCAAGTAGGCTTACGCTCATTTTTCTTTAACAGTGAATTTATTCAAATTCTAATTTTTGGAATTTTTAATTATACTTAAGGACCATATTATATTATAAAATACTTGGATTTTTTTATGCCATTTAAGGAGTTTTCTGCGGTGATAAAAACTTTTTTTTAAGTAAGAACTAACGTTTTTTAACATAATAATAATATAATTTTTTGAAAATGCCGGTGTATTTAAATCAAAATTTGAATGAGTAGTTTATGAATTATTAATATAGATATATATTATAATAAGAATAACAGTCCTTTCAAATAGTTATACAAAAATATAAAGTAGATACAATATTGGATCTAGTATTTATTATCATCAGACGTTTTACAAATTATAAAATGTTGATGGATTAATATTAATTACTCAAGTTTTTAAATCGTCATACCCTATACCGGCTATACCATCCAAACTCATTATCATCGGCCTATTATCTTTAGTACTCAAAGTTAAATATCTCGAAAACTATTCGTTCGAATTTCGATTTAGATTAATCAAAATTTTTAAAAGTCATCTGATTAATGATTCACATGAAATAATGGTGATTCTATTTTGAGAATAAAAAGTTTGCATTACCACAAGACACTCCATGAGTGTATAAACTCCATATTATATATTCTATACATATATTAATAAGTGCCTGGTATATAAAATCTTAATAAGTATATAAATTAGGAAATTAGTATATTCAAAAGTTCCAAAAATTAGAAATTTAAATGCGTCATTAATTGTTATGTATTATTAAAGGAAAAATTGGGCTGTGTATGATTAATAAATCACTTTGTATAATAAATAAATGCATACAGTAAATAAATACCACGAATTGTCTACTTATTATTAACGATCAAATTTTTTTCACACTCACATTTTTGTTTTGAATACATCATACCACTTCGTTTCTGAGCACAAAATTCTAATAATAATTCAATTGAACATCACAATTGAATATGTATATGGGGCTGGGAATTCAACAGTTAAACAGTCGAATTTCGATATATCGAATATAATGTGTGATTTTTATACTAATGCGCAAAATGTGACACGTTCGGATTTACGACATTCTCCTCCTCCACAAATAAGTCAGTTGCGATAGTTGCCCGGTAATTAATTTTCCTTAAAAGTTTAGAAGAGAACATTTTAGCGGATGGGCTTTGTGTTGTATAAATGTATAATGTACATGGTAAATTTTGTAATCGAGATCAATTTGTCAACCAGTGTCGAGCTCTACGACCGCAATTTCATAGATTAACCAAATAATTAATGTGGACTGTATTTAAGTACAACTATAATTATTATAACTAATATGCTAGGTATATGCCTTTACGTATTAGAAGTTTATAACACAGTGAATTTTTATTTTACAAATAATTGTAATTATATAATAATAAATATATATATACCGGGTATATTATACTTGTTAAGTGTTTTAAGTACAAATAATTGCATTTTTTATGAAAACAAAAACATTTTCTTCAAGTAAGCTCATCTCATCTATATAGTAATGCATTTATTCAAATTTTTTGTTTTTGCAATTTTCAAGTATACCAAAATTATTGACCATACGATATTTTTAGAATTGTTGATTAATCATGTCAAAATTCAAACGATTATTATTAAAATGGATGATATACTAAGGAATAGATATTAAAAACTAGAATATTCTTATTATAATTATTTTTACATAGGTAACACTGAATACTAAATATTGATCTGTGCGTATTAACAATAACCGCGGATGGGAGTCGACAATTCGCTATAACACAATGCAACTAGATAATGCAGAATAATAATAAATTTGATACATTTACTGATTTAACTGTATTTCGTTTTAAAATTTTAGTTATCAATTCTTATTCAGAGAGAAAAAGCAATACGATATACCTATATTATATAATACGTTAAACTTATATATACGTTAAAGTGCCTACTAAACCTACTTTAAATATTATGAAAAATCAAAAATAACTTTAAAAAAAATAAAAAAAAATAATATTATTCAGATGTTAAGTACATGGATATTGTTTTGATTTAATAATAATATAATTAATCTTCGACATCCTTCTCAAGACAAGGCCACGAATGACAGACCACCGCTACAACTGCATCACTAGAGTTTGATCCTAACATCTGTTTATAGCCCTCCATTTGAAATTGTACTAATACCAAAAAGTATATCAACACAACGCCAGCAGTCTGAAAAAACAATAAATAGTATGATCATAATTATTCTAACGGTCAATGGAAACAAAAAAAACGATTTCATTGTGTTCAGCATAATATTATTTTGTATTATACACATAACTGACGTAATAATAATATAAAAGCATATTATGGGAGACTAATAATTTGTATAGGTCGCTACATATTACTTAATGTGACACTGCGAGCTCAATAAAATTGCATAGAGTACATTTCCCGGGAAATCCAATATCAATAATAATTATCAATTAATTAGAATTTATTTAAAATCCAAACGCCTTACCGCAAACAAAAGTGATAGATTTATGTCGAAAAATCCGGAAGCTGTAACCTGTATTGAACGACTGTTAACGCGAAGTGTAAATAACCTTAGCTGTAATAAACAAACAACAGTTCAAACATCAACGCAAATTTAATGTATATTATTTTGTAATGTGAAAAAAACATTGTCTGGCAGTGACCTTTAGAATTGGATCGCGATATATTTTTGGTAATTAAAAAATAGCGTATACGCTACCTAATAAATATTATACATAAAAAAATAAATACATTTTTTTAATTTTCACGAGGTGTACACAATTAACGTAATTATAATAATAGCAAATTAATTAAAAATGTGTCCACTTACTAACAATATATTTAATATTTCTCAGATTTCTATATATATATATATAATATATATATAAATTACAATATAATGTATAATATGGGTTGCGACTTCGCGAGTCTAATAAACTCCATACAAGTATATAACTACTGATAAAAACACTGCGGCAAACGTTAAAGTACCTACGATACCTATATGCTATGAAGAAATAATTTTGTTTAGAAAATTGGATCAATGCAGTTCTATAGATATTGACATATTGTAATAATTATATCAACTGTACTTTACTGCAGCGATGCAATCGGTTGTTTAAATGTTTCACAAAATATATAATATTATATTGTTCAGTGTTTCAGATGTTTCAGTTGTAATGTGGAAGTAGAAAAAAATGTAATCTACAATTTACAAAGTCTGCTAAAAAGTGAAATAATTTCTGAAACTTGGCAGGCCAAAGTATACATAATATATATATTTAATACATTTTATATCATAATATCACTAATAGTATATTATCTGAGGAAGTTATAATTTTAAATTAGTATAATAATACATGTATTCGACATTGGCAGAGTATTTTGCTTGTCATCATATACAATACATGCAGAATGACATAATATTATCTACTGTAAGTACAGATGTATTTTTAATATTTTTTTCCCATAGTTATGTCATCAAAACGAAAAAAATAATACTATTTTAAGGTAATATTAACCTAATGTAATATTAAATTGTTTTAATTATAAGAATTACTCATTTTAAATCAAAGATCAACAAATTTGAATAATTCATTAACAATTAAGTAACAATAGCAGTAATTGTCGATTACGATTAGTAGTTAAACAATGGAAAAACTCGAAACAATAAAACATTATGATTTATCAATGATCATAATAATCTGCGACGAGTGACAAGGCTGATCATAATACTATAAGTATATTCGGTAAATTATTATTTCATTAATAATACTAAATTCGAGGTGAATTATAAATATCTACAAAAAAAATGCGTTAAATTACACAATACCTAATTAACATAATATTAAGGTAAAGTAATTTTAAGATAAAAACTTATAATGGTTTTTATTTTTTTAACGATGACATTATTAAGATAACGGATGTCTGTTACAAAAGATTTTCATGTAACAGCAAGTGGCAACAACCGTGGTCGTGTTCTTCGATTGGTAATTTTAGACATAGCCATCAATTCTATCATAAAAGTCACCGAGAAATGCGAAGACCTTATGCTCGATGTAGTTATTGTGTGCACCCACGCCTGTTAATAGATGTATTCGAATTCAAAATTATTTCCTTAAAGAACTTTTAATAATGTATTTTTATTTTAAAATCCGTGTATAATATAATTGATATTTATATCGTTTAATAGTATAGTTGAAATCATTTAAATCATATTTTAGTATTAAACTAATACTACAATCTAAGTTTGGAGCGCTGCATACAATTAAAATATAAATATTTATACATATAATGAGAGAATACCACTATTAATAATTTCGTTAAATTCAGAAAATGTTAGAAACTTTTCCCAAATCCTTTAAATTCCTTTAATCAACGTCGAGGATGTGATTCGTCCAAACTATAATTTCATCAAAACGACCGCTATTGATTTAAAAAAAAACCTCAGCTTATTGTGCTATACAGATATCACCCAGTCTATCCAATGCCTATTAGACGTAATAAAACAAGACAGTTAGTAGGTAGTATTATACAGTGATATTGTTACTGGTATTAGATAAGCGGATCCAAGAATGTTTTGACGGAGCCAAGAATGTTATGAGCTCGAGGGTTAATCTTAAGATAGTTATACAAGAATTATAGGCATTAATTTCAAAATCTCTAGGATTAAGTACATAAGTACATTACTGTACAAAGTTTAATACATACACACAAAATGAATACGTTTTTGACGTGTGTAAAAGCCACGAGTCAATAAATATTTTTAGAATATTGAAGCAAACAAAAACAGTATGGAAATATAATATATACAAAATATGAAAATTAAGGCGATTTAATCACGAAATATGAAAGCCAAAGTTTTTCAAGGATAACATTTTAATTGATAATAAAAATAGATGTATAATTCGAAAACTAAAAGCGGCTAGTTTAAATTATAAATAAAGTTAAAGTTGGTAAATAAAGATTTATAATGAAGGGTTTCACGGATTATAAAGATATATATAGTCAAATTTGTTTTTTTGAATAAATATTTCACTTTTGAATAAAAACTAAATAACTGGGAAAAAGTATTTGAAAAAAATATTGTAGTATTTTAATAGACAAAAATAATAATAAATATTTAAAGAAATGTATCTTCATTAAATGCTTAGAAATGAGGAAAAGTCAAACAGCGATATCATATGATGTATATAATATAAAATTATGGGTGTTTAATAATAATAAATTATAAGAGTATGATATTAAAAAAAAGGATAAATGTAGATTAAAAATTGATTAATAAAAAATCGTATAAATATTTTAATAGCTGAATATTTATAACGAGTGAAGAAGTTTTGTAAATGCACAGAAATTTTGTGACAAGTAAAAAAATAATATTCTTCACTATACTACTATATATGGTAATATAATATTATATAACCCAACTTTGCACGAACAAAAATTTAAAAAAATATAAAATTCGACGCTAAATTGGTGTATGTATTTCGGTTTTAATTAAGCTCAGATTATAGGAAATTCGGCGTCAGTGTAACTCACTTTGTGAACTAATTTGACCAAGTCGGGCCTATGGAAAATCGATTCGATTAGTTTTTGAGTCGATATGCTACAACAGTTATACAGGTATTTTTTTTTGTAACCAATGGCAACCATGCATATATGTTATACATATATAGTATATATACTCGTATGTAAATTAAAATGTCTTCGAGTTTCGCGAGCCAAAACGAAATTCATGAGTGAATTACACTATAATAGTAATTTATAGAGATTGAAAAACGAAATTATAAACACTCCACGAGTCTCAAGGAATATATTGTAAACATAATTTGATGCCAATTGAACCAATTAGTAGTTTTCAAGTCTTTAAAATTCCATACAAAACATACATTAACTTTATTAATATAAAAAAAATATTTTCGCACTCACTCATTAGCAGAATTCAGTAACATTTCAAACTACAACAAATCGAATTCGTTGAGAATGATTCGAGATAAAAATTCCATATAAAACAAATATTATAGTTATTATATTATTTTGAACTCTGTAGCGCCGTCACAATTAACAAACCCGAAAACGACACAAAAGGGATTCGCAACGCTGTTAAAAGGATAACCCGCGTGATGCAGACACTATGTATTTTATACATGCTATATACATCCGAGTATTTAAAAGGATTAACGGCGTCATTAAAAACGACAATAAACTTGCAAAACTACTTCCACTCCAGAACAAGTAAAAATGTGCGAAACAATCGCATCGGAAAACTTGATTCCAATTCAGATGAGGGAATGTGCACGAATATTAAAATAAAATACAAGTATTAATACTTGTTTCCTTTAAAATTAATATTCATCTATATATATATTACGGTTATGACAGTGAAACGTAGGTGTTGTCTCGAGGTTATTATTGATTAAATTTATTTTATATTAAATTGTATTAGCCACGGCTTGAAGGTTTTAACGGGCGTAAAAAGTATATTATGTATGTATAATAATATATTGCCATTTTTTTTTGCATTTTCAGCGAGATGAACGGTATTTTTTCTTTTAATTTATGCATATTTTTTCTGGAAAGTGCCGAAACGTTCGTGTAAAAATATTTTAGATAGGTACTTATATAAACAGCTTTATCGATCCATTCGATAGTTTTATGAAAAGCCCCCGAAAAAAAAAAATGTTTAGACTATAAACAGTATAAACGGTCTAGAATTCATGAACGCTCAGAATTTATGAAATTTATTGTTAAATATTGTTTATTAATTTTTATTCAAACATTTAAACAGAAATTATAATTACGCATATCATACAAATATCCTACGATAATAATATGCTATAACGGGAAATTCGTACGAAAACCATATTATTATATAATAAAACTATATATTTTGAACCGTGAGCGAAACGAGGATAAACAAAGTACGTTCGAATAATTAGAATCGTTCCTGACGACACAGTCATTGTTGACACAATTTATTATAATAATATTACATATACAGCTCAAACGTCAGAACCACATAAAGTTATACAAATACGATAAACATCGTAAGTATTCGCGACTGCGTTATTATTGTAAACTATTGGACATTACTATTGCGTAATAATATTATGTACACGTAAAAAATAATAATCACATGTCGTGGTATGAATTCATAAAATATTTATCACAACTACCTAGCGCTGATACAACCATTAGTTATATTATTTTAGTTATTTTACTACTGTAAACAACAATAATATGATTGTATACTAACAATGGTTTGAGAATTCAAATCATTTGACACCTTCGAGGACAAGTGTTTCAAGTGAAAAATTATCTTTTTGCTCTGAAATCAATTTTAATAACAACACACACATAATATATTATTATTTATTATTTATTACTTTTTCATATTGTATTCATATTACATAAAATCACTAGTATTAAGTGAAACCTGTAAATACTGTACCGGATACGCTTGGTCATTGAAATTTTGTCCACTATCCAGCAGGTTCATTTTCCAGAAAGCTTGTAGCTTGTTTTTCCGAGGTGTCAGTTAGGCAATATTATAATGCTGAATTCACGCAATTCGTGTAATTCATGTATATTAACAGAGTTTCCGTGTCCGACTCATAGAAAAATTCTGTCCAGAGACTGATTTATTCAAATGATTATATAATAAACGATAATTGAATTTTAAAACATTTACAGTATATTTGCATGTCTAAAATATATTATTTATAACTGTAAACGAATTTCTATAAGCCATGTGAGTAAAAGTATATTTTTTTTTGATGTATCGTCTCGTTGTTCAAAATAGGATACTTTGAAATAATAAAGCATCGAACTGTATAGTGTATCTTGTTTTATGCAGTATTAAATATTAAGTAGGATCACAAAAACAACTTTCGGTAATCCCGTGTAGAATAATATCCAAATTCGAAAAAAAAGGTAGAACGATTCCCAAATCCATCTAGTTGACCTCGGGGACAGTATGTTCGAAGTTTTGTTATTCAAATTTGGTCGATACTTTCTCTTTAAAATATATTATAATAGGTACCTACTACCTATATACATTATTACTATTTTAGAAGAGAATCGGGTGAATTTCTATTTCTATATAATATTATAATGTCTAATTTTCTGATGTACTACACTATTCTTCTACGATGTAAAAGTATCATAACAAAACGCAAAAATAATACATACTTATATCATAATATGATCGTATAATTATTAAAAATTATTTCCAAACTTACCTCTTTGACAGTAGAATCACACCTGTAGCATAGGTAAACAAATTTTCCTGTAATAATGCTCGACTCGATGATACCACTGATATACGGATACGCGTTATCCTTAAACACGCGACGGACTACTGTATCCCATATCATTACGTACATGAACAACAACAGCTGCACGTAAATGTCCATTATTGTGAATATCAATTCGGGTCCAAAAGTATCTGACATAGTCTCCATGTAGTCTTCCAGAAACCAGTGGTCGTTCATTAGCGCGTTTAATCGCACCGCTCGTTCGGTTTTTGAAGTCACTTCGCACAATTCTTCTAACTCTCTATGAAGTATAAAAAAATGTAACAAAAATTCTAAAAATAGATTATATACACTATAACTGTGAATTTAAAATAATATGTGCCTGTAATACTGATTCGTAAATTTATCATGGCTCAATTGTTTTTTCTTTAGGGTTGTCGAAAACAATTAATATGATAGGAATATGTAATAATAATATTATTTTGTTGGAGCATCGACAGATAATTTTACACGCTAAAAATATTATGTTGATCTTGAACGCGCAGGTATACTTATTTTGCCTATACAACACGCCGTGTTAACAAAGCCAATCACGTTTAATAATATAATATTGATCGTCGACTTCATGGAAATCTACGTTTTTCGTTCTGTGACAAGTTATTAGTGTCGCATATCCAACGGCATAAGAATATAACGTATTCGTACATCGTGTGTATTTTACCTATTACGGGTAACTAATTATAATGGACAGCAAGTTATGTCAGCGGCCGGTTTAAAATAAATTCTTCAAATTTCTCGGCATTAAACTAATATTCGGTTTACTGTAGAATATTCATCGTTTTTCTATTTGATTATCACCCTTATCCACTATTTCTATAATAGCCAACACGTGACTTAACCTAATATAATGTAAATATCACCCGTAAACATGGGTTCAACTATGTTATAATATTATTAAGCCGACAACAGTTCCACAACTTCGTCCATCGAGTAAAAGGAAGGTCGAGAAAGTATACAGCTGGCTGGCAACACCAAACGCCAAATTAACTCCGCAATACAGCCAAAATCTGGACCATCACTAATCATCGTAGTAATCAGCGTATAGGTTGAGCATTAACGAGTTAAGTTGATTTTAATTTTTTGTTAACTTGGCACACTAATTTGGGTTTTGTTTTTTGTTAACTTATTTATTTACATTTAATTTCTTTGCCCCGGCTATTTAGTATTCACCATAAGAAATAATGTAATATTAATTATTTTTTTCAATACAATCGATATATTAATTTTGAATTTTCATATATTTTTGTTTTTTTGCTTATATTAATATCAAAATAATTAATAAATTAATTGTTTTTAAATAGTTTATAATTGCATATGTTCATAAACCATTCTATATAGTATATGTATGTGTATCAGAGTGTAAAATAAAATATTTATAAGTCTAGGCAAACAATAATTTTAAGGAGTGCTATTAGTTTTCAAGTAATTTATCTTAATTTAAAAAAAATAATTCATATTTATAGTATTTCTGCAACTACAATATTAAATGCATAAATTTGTGTAATAGTTTTTATTACAGGCTCGGATATTAAGTACATTTATATGTATTTTATTTTATAAGATTGAAATTTTTGTGTAAATTGTAATTTATCATACATTTCATAATATATATTTTTTTTTAAGATAAAAAATAATATAATTTATAAATCGAAAATCCTCCACTTCTAAACATAGATTTTTATCGCATTATTTTAAATATTTATAGTAATTATAACATGGAGTTTTTTCAGTTGGTATCCGCCATCCGGTAGGTACGATATAAATTTATAATATAGGTACACTCTGTATATTATCCTTTAATATTAACGTTTGTTTATAATAATAATAATGTTCTTTAATCGCTATATTATTATTTAATTTTCAATATTTTCATATTTTATCATCTAAATTTAATTTATTACTTAAACTATGATATGGAATTGTATTATTATTCTAAAAATTGATCTACATTTAATTGAATGTATATCGAATTAAATATATTATATTTTATTCATTTATTGTATATGAAGTTTGAAACATTATTTATTTTATTTCTACATTGTAGGTACACAGTTAAGAATGTTAAGACTTTAATAATTTTAAAATTAAAACATGTAGGGGCAGTATTATCGTATACACTAGGTTTTCATTGATCGCAGTCTTAACACGGTCTTCAAATATTATTTTACTCGATAGTCTGAGTCTGGATCTGACCATGAACCAGAACAAAATATTATGTAAGAGTCGTATAATATTATACAAAGACAAATATAAAACTGGTTATAACCATCTAGGGGATCGAGCTGACCTGTTGATGTCCTCGTACGACTGTTGGGCGACCACGCACAGGATGCTGACCAGGTTTATGAACACTATGGGCACCATGTAAGCAGTGAAGTACGGGTAATACAGGTCGGGGTACTTTTGCGGTATGCTCATGACGGTGGTGACCAGCTTGAAGACGATGACGGCGGAGAAGAGTATGACGACGTACGTGTTGGGAGACAGCCGGCGTCGCGGATACCTGGACCTAAGCAGCAGCCGGGCGGTCATGTTCAGCACGTCGACAGACCGGGGCAACCGGACCAGCACCAGAGACACGACGATCGGGCTGATGACCGTGTGCGAAAGCAACATGCCGAACACGCTGCAATAGTTGTCCCGTGAGCAGTTGAGCGATCGGCGTTGCATCAGTGTGTTGCCCAGATAGAAACACATTCGGACGAATGCCCACGTCTGCAGCGCCAGCTGGGTGGCCCACAGTGCCAGGCCGCTGTTGCTAACGTGGAAACATCCGTCGCGGACTGCCGTAATACATTGTTTATTGTTATTGTTGTTGTGTTAAAAAAAAGCTTTTTTAAGGGATTTACGCGGTTAGTTTTTTTTAGAGTTGGTTTTGTTTTTATAATTTGGTTTTCAGGGAACCTAAATCCGATTCCTAATTATTATTATTATTATTATTATTATTATCGTATAACAATTGTAATCTATGACGTATCCACTTAGTGCAATCGAGTTTTACAAGGATATAGTAATGTCCATTCCGGGAACTCTTATCGTAACGTGCAAATCGTTATTATTGGGTTCGTGTAATGGGCACAGATTTTATCAATTTTTATTTATTTTAATTAAGTGAAAGTGTATTGATTTTACAACGATTTGTGTATTTTTGTTCGATTAAAATAGCTTGTAGAGAAAAATTGTAATCAAGTAATATTTTTGGGAAATTTGGTATGCCATGTATTAATTATAAATTCCACACATTTATGTCAGAATTTAAAAAAATCATTGAGAGGCCGATAGCCTCTTTGACCACCCATTTTGGGTTCTCTAGAAACTGGATATCATTGTATAATTATTATAACAAAATAACATAGTAATTACTTATATAAAATACAAATATAATGTATATGTAATTAAATTATTCATAACACATTTGTAACAAAATTAAGTTGATAATTTTTAATATTGATAATCTGTCATGTTTTAATTGCATCTGAAACACTAAAACACTATTGTATATACAATATACAAAAAATTATGTGAATAATATAATATATATATATAATAAAAATAAAAATATTAATTTTATACAGAAGGTTAAATAGTAGTGAAGTCAGACATTTTTTCCCGTTTTCAAAATATAAATGATTGTGTAAAAAATGATCAATAAACATTTAGGTATATTATAAATTAGTTTATACACCATAATGAAAACTATATAAACTAAACTTCGCTTCAAAATGGTTATTATAGTAATATTCTATAATAACAGGTACAATTGATTACGCCAAGTGTACAACAATGGTTCTCATTACATGGATAAAATATGCATCCACTATAATAAGAACAGAACGCACGTCTTAAACGTTACGGTCGAAGTTTATCAAATGGACATTATTATCCATTCTAGAAATTTAGGAATACCGTTAGTGTCTATTGCATGTTGCAATAATATAAATGGTTTATATAAATATGTGTGTATATTTTTGTACACGAACCTAACGCTAACCTCTAACATTATTCCATAAAACGAGTAATGTCATAACTATCCTAATAAGTGACACTATAATTGATTTAATTTCCAGCGAGAAAGAAAGACATTAAGGATAATATGGTGTTAAAATTGTATCCTTCGTGACGGGTCATTTAGAAATTTGAGGTATTATAAAGGATAAATAACAAGATACTGATCCTACTAGTGTATGGGACAAAAGGGGTATTTTTTCGTGGCAACTAATTTTTTTTCGGGAGGTCGACTATAAAAGAAAACATTTTTAGAGGTAACAAACTATTACCGGTGTGCTATAATAGTACTTATAAAAATGTTAAAATTAAAATTATTGACAATTGATTATTGTGGTCGTGATTAGTAGTAAAAATATCTTTCAATATTAAAATAACGCACTATAGTTCGTTTATATGCATATAATAATAATAATATTAAGAGAAATTATACACATTTTTGCAAGTTCAATGTCATAAAACAATAATTTTGCTTAATGATTATTGATAATACTTATATTATATAATATTATGGTTATAATTAAAATAGTAATCATTATAGTTATTTGTAGACTTTAAAATTTATATAATGAATATATTTTTGATTTTAAAAATGTTTACATTATACAGTATAGTCGTTGCTTATTCTGGATAATCGATAAACCGAGCAGAGAGTTTTTGTCCGGATTATGTGAAATTGAGCGAAATCTAGATAAAATGTCAGCTTTTTTTTTATTATTATAAAGTGTTCCTGACAGAGTCATCCAACTTATATTGATAATTATTAATTAACATTTTAGCTGTTTCACAATTGATAAAGCATAATTATTTACAAATTATTTACATCACGAGTATATAATAATTATATAATAATAAAAAAATAATTGTATAGAGACATAACTATAATAATAAAATAAATTATATTAGTAGAATTACTGGTGTTGAGATAGGGTATCACGAGGACGTCCACGCTTGAGTCGTCGAAGGAAAAAATGTCAGCTTAATTGATTAAATATTATGACTGATTTGGTTTTAAAAATTGTGTCCATAAAATTTGACGTTCCGGATTATCCGATGGATGGTTTAAACAGCAACTACTAGTTATAATCGTATTAAATAAATTTGTGTATAAATTAAAAGCTTAGCAATGAGGTATCGCCACACGAGATAGGTTTGTAGCTAATTTGCCTATTCGGGTTGCCTTGTTATCAATCATGTTTATTGACAGCCGCAATCGTCCAAAATAATTTATATTTATAGTAATATTATTAATACATATGAATTATATTATTTTTAATTTGGACGGCATAACGAGCAGAGGTAATAATATAGGCTTGTATATTAATAACAACGTCGATTCTGTAACCAATCGAGCTGGTAACGTGAATTTATAAATCATTACCTAACCGTCTTAACCGTAAGAAAGCTATATTATCCGTTCGATTGTCTAGAAATATTTATCACCACCGTCGGTATCGATTCGAACGGCTTTTTTAATATCATAATATTATTATACTCTCACCGTTCTCATGTCTCCTCCCTATGAAGTGTACTGTGTTTTTGTACGGAATTTTTCCACAGCTCGCGTAACTAACCGGTAAAATGCCAAATAATTTACACGCATAGTAAACAGGTGCGATGATGGCCAGAGGACTCCATTTGAACGGCCGTAGGTTCATTATTTGCAGAGCGGTAATCGCGTATGTACCTATTACATCGACGCGGTAGTGTCTGTATTCTCGGGCGTTTGAAATATAATAATGTTATACTTCATAAACATAATAAATAATGCAAATATAATAAACGAGCTGCACACACGGCGTATATCATAATGATAATATTATGTTGGCGTTTTCTTCTAGAAAAATGTACGGTATAAAAATTACATTAGCGATTTTGTTATTATACACATGTCCACCCGTTCGAGAATAACATAATAGCGCGTGTGCTATATATATTTATACATTATATGATGTTTTATTGTGTCGTTGTCATTGTTTTGCGACATCACATTCGGTTCCTTTATATACATATTATATTATTATATTAAATTATTACCGGGTTGATGCGAATATAAAGGTCGCGAAACGTCATAATAAACCAATATTATGATTAAATTAACCAAACGTTTCGTTTACAATAATCATATTATAATAATAATATTGTTATATACCAATATCGGCGCACAATAATAAACATTTCGGCTCGGCCAACAGTATAGTTACATAATATAGAACGCTCATATTACAATGATAATATTAGTAATAACGTCTACGCTTGTATGCTTTGCGTCGGAATTAACCCGGCAGGGGTCCTAGTAAAAACATTTGAAAGTTGAAACTTTTTTTTTTTCGTGTAAAGTAAAAAATGAGTGACGTACTGACGTGACGGCAGAGTTTACCCGAATAAATTGGTCGTTGTCGCGTCGATGGTGTGAATTAAACGAAGTTTAGAAACACTGTACGAATGACGTCGTATTCGTACAGTATTCGTACGGTATCATATATAGGTAGGTAAAATATTAACATTATTATGTTTTGCAGGATTTTTTTCGCAGCAGTCCATTGACGAAAATTAAATAATGGAATCTGATACAAAAAAAATGTGACAGAGCGACCCGTGTAAATAGTTACATTAATAAATCCACTTAGTGGTTTTTAAAAAGTAGGTATTTATAAAACTATATATTTTTATGTACATAAAAAATGTATATATTATTGTACTTAGTGGTTAATTTAAAGTTTTTAATATTTTAATTGTTTTGATGACTTGTATTTATTTAATTTTGCATAATCAAAAGCAGACTATTTTTGTTTAATGCAAATGAATTAAAATTGTTTTATAAATAAAAATTGTTAGTTTAGATAAGCGGTTTAATGGATCTCAACATTCATAATGACTATATATTATTATTATTATGGTAATATTATAATTAACGTAATATAAATATAATATATAATATCAAATTACATCCATCAACATTTTTGGAAAATTGTTCTGTTTTCTGATTATATATCTAGTTATATTTACACCATAATGTAACTAACAAAACCATTAGCTTCAGTAAAACAAAAATAGATTATTTTTAATTGCAATAAAATGTATAGATATACTTTAAAATACGTAGATGTAGAAACATGAAAAAATATAGACTTGGAAAATCGGTGTAACTATTTAGTATTTACGTGCGTTGTAAGCGCGTAGATCTTTTAGACTACATTCATAAGGACGAAATCACGAAATCGTCTTTTTATTTCGTACATCATTTGAAGCGGTCCGGTGTTTATCCTCATATAATAATATTATACGAACTGCACTTCGTTTTTACTGCACCCAGAGATATACGTTCACAATTTAATTTTTTTATTTTAACGACGATCGGTGTGGACGTGTCTGTTTTTTTATATACCTACCCGTCGATACGAATATTATTATTGCTGTACATGTTTATGAATGTCGAACGCGTTGTCCGTATATTTTATTTTCGCAGTATATATTATATATGCCATATTATACTCTGCAGTGTAACCGTTTAAAATAATATAATAATATAATATAATGTGTACAGGCTGTATATTATCATAAATATGTAAACATATAATACGCTCTCCATTATTCGCCATCCACTGCCGTCGTCGCACAATAAAATAATATCTGACGTTATGTTTTAAATATTATATTTATATATATTTTTCCAGCAGCGTATTATTATAATACTTTTACATACCGTCGACTCGAATTAACCCATATGCCGGAATTATATTATATTACAACGGCTCGCAAAGACGTCCAAATTAATTTGCATTCATTTATATAATATTTTGCGAGTCCGGGTGCAGCGTTTAAATGCCCGAATTTACTGGAACATCGCCGACAATCCGCTTATACGCCATATTCGGGCGCTGCTGCAAATCCTTAACAATAATATGCACTCGCGTGTTGTGTTATGTTATACCATAGACAAACACTGTAATTTTAATGAGAGGAATTTGTTACACATTTGAAAACGGTAAACAACAGTTGGTAAGCAACAGCCAGTGGTGCGAATAGGTTCGCGTTTATTATAAATAACTTAAAATGAGTATAAATATTTTGAAAATGTTTAAAATTAATAATGAACGCAATGGTGAAAAGTATTAATAAAAATAAAATAACTAAAACCGATAGGAGAAAAGTCATGGTATTTTTTTTTTAAATATCCAATTTTATCGACGGTTACATTTCAAACGCTAAACTGTTAAATCAATAAGCTTAAAATTTCAGTTTCTAATGAGTTTTTCTTGTATGGGTTACAAAGAAAATCGAGAGCACACAGTTTTTACATTCCATAAACTAATTTTACAATAGAATATATAAATATATATAAACTAAATGAGTTAATAAATAACAAAAACATTTATCTGTGTGAATCGATACAATTTATAGTAGAAATTCGAGTTTGACTTATACTCGTGATATTATTAATAACATCACATTTAAAGTAAATTTATCATAAATTATAATATCTACAATGAAAATAATATTTTGCACTAGCACATAAGTTTAACAATATATAGTTTATATAATGCACTATAATAATGCATTATAATAGTAATAATCATAATACACGAGAATGAAAACTAACTTTTAGACTATATAGTGCAGCAGAATATGCAGCTGACAATGTCGTCGTATGGGACTATAATGATCGACGTCTACATTTAAACATACATTTTCAACGCTAGTTTTTGGGTGAAAATAAACCCACCATTACATCGGGTTTTGGCTTCCTTGAAACTATTGAGGCACACAGCTTCTTGATCTCAACTTCGGACGTCGTCACAGCAATATTCTAAATCGAAGTGAAAATTTTCGTCAGCGAACTATCGCATGACATGATTAATTAATTATACTAATTACTTGATTAAACGTCTATACTTAAGATTCTATAATATACGTATGTATAGTATGTACGTTATAATTTTTATAATTTTGGAATACAATAAATAAATAATTCATAGTAGCAATGTTGAAATGATTGTGAGATAGAAACCAATATTATATAATATTTTAATACAATATATTTCAACACTAGCTGGTAATTTTCAAAGCGACAACATTTTTGTAATTAAAAAGAATACATTTTAATCTTAATTCAATTTTTTTTTTTTTAAAGACAGACAAGTGGCCAGTGTGTACCTGCTCTATTGTAAACGGCAGGTGTCGAATGGATCAATGTGATGTATGTGTTAAATTTGAATTCAATGATATATTATTGTATGCGAAAAATTCTGATCGGAGACAGACTATCAGCCTATATCAATACAAGTATACTTCATGATATAATTTTTGATATTATTATAGTAATTTATTTACCATTAGTATTAAGATAAGTTGATTAAATTTTTCATAAAAATTATTGCATTTATTATATTTTTATTTGTTTATATTAATTATATTACGTATTTATATTATTTAATTATTACAATAGTATATATTTATATAATATAATATTATTATTGTTAACTTTTGAGTCAATATATCTCTTTACCTTAAAAATGTGAAATAGCGTCATGGTGTAAATTGACAATAGTTTAAATAGAATCTAAATGTTTTAAAAATGTAATTTTGTATGGTAAAATACATGTAATTATTTCAAGTTCCCGTGGAATATTATGAACTATTATAATACAGTTATATTCAGTATATAAAAAAAAAATCGCATTACACACTCATATGTATGGTATATTTTGTAGGTATATGAGTTTATATTATTATTATTATACCTTAGAATTTATTGTAAATTCATTGATATTATTATAAGTATAATGAATAGGAATTAATTAACATAAATATTAGTGTTTATTACGACTCATTTGCTGTCATTTTACAAGCATTCGTTTCAGCTTTTATATTCATAAGAAAGACTTGTTATTTTAAATTTGAACTCCAACTTTAAAAATAATGTAACCCTTTAAAATATGCAATTTTTGTTGAGTTCCATGCGAATTCCTCTAAATTATATACATAAATATAGTTTATCAATAATACTATCGTTTTTTATTCGCTTTTCGTTTCCATTTATGTATAAAATATATAAGCTAATAAATGAATAAATCATGAAAAAAATTAGATTTTTTATTTATATTGAGTGGTATAGCATGAGTCTTTTAAGTTAACACAATTTGGAACAGTCGTAAAAACTAAAAAAAAATTCTCATAGCGTTTCAACAGATTGGAAATCGACCACAGCAGTGTAGTATAAATAGACCGTACCTACTCCAATAATAAGAAATACTTACGAATTTCTCAAAATGGTTTTCGCAAAAAAAAAGTTGATGAAATGTTACAATTGTATTATAAATGTATCATAAAATACATTTTTCATCATAAAAGATAGTAATATAAAATAATATTTTGAACATTTCATTGTGTATAGAAGAAAATAATAATATATTATATATAGATAGTGGTGTAGACAAGTTTCAAGTTTCTAAGTACCTAAACTATTCATATTATTTTAATTAGCAACGAAAATATAAAATAACTAAAGGTAATTGTTAGAAGAAAAATTAATATTTATTGTGTTTAAATATTCAATGATGTCAAAATTTGAACTTTAAATGCGCATAAATCATTTTGTGCTTACGTATTTAATATTTAAAATATTATTTGTAAATAATCACAAAAAAAAAAAATGTAGAGAATTTTGTTATACATTTTTAAGTCTTTGGTACCAAAATGAAAATTGTTTTTAAATAGATTGAAAATAATTATTAGCAAATCATTCTGAACCAAATTTTTTTATAATTGGAGCTTACAACGCAAAATTGTTCTCATTCTTTTAATTGCTATAAGAAAAACTTTACTAATAAAGAATCTTCTATTACATTTTAAAGCTTTTTGACAAAAATATCTTTATGTTAGCATACAACTATTACAATTTATAACTATTATAATATTATAGTACATTATATGTGTATTGACATTTTTTTTTAAATAAGTCACGTTTTTCACGTATACGTTATTACTTGTACAATAATATTTTATTCCATAATAAGTTAATCTATACGACGGGTTTGATGACTACTATTATAATGTTCTACTAGGTATATACAATTTATTAATGCTGGCTATACTCTATTGTAACTATAGGAAAAATAGCGATAAAAAAAATATATAATAATAAAAATTTATCCTCATTTCATAATATTATAGCTGTGCATCGAACAATTATATTTATTTTTTAAATTCTAAAGTATTCATATGTAAAGAATTTTCAAATGGGATATCATTTTTTTTGTTAAAATTTATATGATATGTGGAGTGTGAATATTATTAATTATAAAAAATAATATCAATATGCCACCATGGGCGTGATTATTAAAATGTGATCAATAATAAATATCGTTTAACCTATAAAAAAAAAAAGTGATATTAAAGATGTTTATGAACAACGGGAATGTTATATTATGACGGCTATGACAATAAATAAACGTAAAAATATATTAATGGATTACCTTTTACGCATAATTTTAGTACACGGAAAGGGAACGGCAAATGCTTGAAATTAATGATGGTAAAAAATTTAAATTGATTTTGAATGCCAAGCAAAACTGCTGGGAACGTTAAATCATTTTCACTGTTTGTATTTATATTTATTAAATTTCGTTTTTAAAATTAAATACACATACATATTATGGGTTGACATTTTTATAAAATTAACTATTTGCTAAATCACGGAAAGTATTAATCATTTTTTTTTTTTAAATTCATAATTGCTATTATTTTTTTAATGATAATAAATTTATTCTCCTAATAACTTATATATATTTTTACGTTATGACTGATATGCAACGGAGAGACGCGTTTCTTATTTAGTTTTATAGATTTATTTTCTTCCATTGTATAGATTTAACGAGATTTTAATAATATTACATTATATTAACTGATTTTGAATTTTAAAAATATAGTATACAAAGTAATTTTCACCAAACATACTCTCATTCACCTGCATTTTTCTTATTTATTAAATTGTGATTCTTGGAATTTTTCAAATTCTTTTTTGTACTATGAATTGTTAAACTAATGATTATTACGAAAATATTTGTCGAACTAAATAAAATTTGGAAACAGTAATTTCTAAATTATTAATAGTTAGTCTAGCTCTTATATGTATTATGTTGACAAATTATACAATTTAAACATATTAATACTAATTATTATACAATTTTCGAATAATCATGAGCATAACCCCCATATAACTAGGATTAATATTTTTTTTAAATACATCTGTATTTAAGTTTACAGGAAAAATGTGCAATTCTTATTTAAAAAAAGTTGGTATTGATTACCTTAGAATACTCCTTGTAATTTAAATGATATAAAAAAATCTAAATATTTGAAAATATGGTCCTTAAGTCATATACTTAAAAATGTCTAAAATCAAAATTTAAATAAATAAGTCGTTAAAGGAAAAATCAGGGTGAGCATATACATGTCGAATGTTTGTGAAAATGCATGTATTTATAAATCACATTGATTACAACATTAGAGGTTGCCGTTTTAAAAAAAAATTAAATGTTTTCCAACAATATTATTATCACTAATATTAAAATCATATACAATGGGAAATTTATTAAATATTTGTATAACTATGGAAAGTTGTTTAATGTTCTAAAAATGTTATTAAATAATTTCCATAGAAATATTAATATTGTATGTACACACAGTTTTAAAATACATTTGCGATGTTAAACAATAATGCATTTTAAAATGTTTTTCTTCGACGAAAAAAACAAAAAAAAAAGATAATACTCAATAATATGTTTGTGACGAGCAAGTGGGTTGAAACACATTTCGGTTTTCCGAATGAGCGTTGTGGAACGAAAAACCCAAACGAACGACTCGGAAAAAAAATTACTTGAAAAAAAAAACGACGAGGAAACGGGGGAAAAAAAAAAGAAAAAGAAAACATCCTTTAGAACTAATAATAATGTTTAAACATAGTATACACGCTCGAGTGTTGCGTCGTTTCCTTTCTAGAGTGCAAATAATATCGCGGAGAAGTCGTTCCGCGCGCACCCCTCCGGCACCCACTACACACACACACACACACACACACACACAATCGTCGCGCTCCGGAGGTATAATATGCAATACACACACACAATGTATTATGCCGTAATATTATTACACTATTATTATTGTTATGCGTACGACTCGGACGCGCGCATTATAAGACATATTATATTATATTATTATTTTATCGTACAGATGACACTGTTTTAATACGCACGCATTGTACGTGTTTAAAATATGCACCGCGGCAGTATATACGCGACAGATTTACTCACGACCGAATAATACACTCGGAACTGCACAAAGGCCTATTGTATACGCGTGTGTCTGCGAATGCGAATATTATACACTCGTCGTGGCGTGTGTTTGGTACATCGCCGCCGTTATTATATTATTATCGTTATTGTTATATATACGTACCTATACACTGTTATACGATACAGTGTAGTAGTAGTGTACAACCATTGCTACTGTACAGCAGTGTGCAGAGCACTACACCGGTGTGTAGAGCATAATATAATATAATTATAATATTGCCGCTGATGTGGCGACGAAGGTCTCAGCAGCAATAATGATAATGATGATAATTATTATTTGCGGCCAGTCACCGCTGTTACTATGGAAATTCCCATTTGCACCGAAATAATAATAATAATAAAAAAAGTAAGAACGTTTATTATATCGATAGCTCTTTTGCGCCAAATTCATTTGCGTATACTAAATTTCACAGTAATAATAATGTTTTAATAGTTAACAATTTACTAAAATATGTATTTCAACGAATTTACAAATAAATAGCTTTTTAAAACATTGTTTTCCTTAAAATTCTATAGTACCTTATTAATACACATTTTTTTGAAATATGGTTGTAGAAAACGTATTGCCATACATAATAGATAGACTGGTATATTGTAAACATTTTTTCACATTTTTTTAAAAATATGTATCTATACCTTATAAAGTAATGTTTTATAATCCCTGAAATACGTATAAAATGAATATACTAATTTAGCAATATTCAATTTTAATTTTTAATTTTTATATTACATCGATTCTTAACAATAATAACAATAGATTAAGATAAATATAATACAAAAATTAAAAAGTGTATTACTATTTACTATATTAGTAATATTATAAGTTGAAATCACGATAAACTATTATTTAAAAAGATAAATAATTTTTTATTTTATTATCAACAATTTTAATTTATTAGTTTTTATAGTATTCTTTTTATAAAAATTGTATCCATATGGATATGATCAAATTTTATTTCGTGGTATTCACGTAACATATTTAAAAAATTATTAATTTTTAAACCATTATTACGGTTAAGTGTTTACGAAGATATATTTGGTATGCGATAAATACGTAGATTATTTATTTTGTCACAAATAACCTGTACCCAACACAAACTTGTTTTTGGTGCAAATGAGCAATGTTCATTTTAAGCGACATATCCATTTTGAGCGCGTGATTGCTAAATTGTTTGCCCCATTTCTCGACTGTGCGTCGTGCAAATCGGAAGAAAATTAAAAACTAGGAATACCGAAGTAAGTTCGCCAAAATCGAGAATAATATTAAATTTTTCTTTTCTCCTCTTTAATTGGTATAATATACTCTTTATACAATTTTTTTATTTTCATCTTGCTATAAAAATACTTTTAGTTTGTAGTGTTTATATACTACTGCAGTATTTATTTTTAAATCACATAATAACCGTACCAGTATTTATTGTCATTTTTAAAGCACATTTTAATTTTTTGATATTTATTTTATTCTTTGAACAATAATATCACCCGACTTCTTCATCTTTCTTTGTCGATTAGCATCGCTGATTACAATATTTTTCTTACCGGGAAGTAAATTATTATTTTTTTTTTATACAAAATAATATTATATTTTTATATAAATAGACGGAGGATTTTTTATTTATGAATTGTTTGAGTATATTTTTTTATATTTGTAAAATAAGAATATCAGAAAATTGTATCTCATGTTGGAGTGGGGCTCTTCTTCAGATCGCGAAGTATGTATTTAAATTCAATAAGATATTTTTGTTCCTTCTCGATGTTATTTTAAAAGTATAAGTTATAGCTATATCTTCGTAGAAAATAATGTAATTATTATATTACTAAATCAACGATAAACGTTTTTTGTTATTATTATATATTTTTGTTGTTGCTTAAAACTTTAAAATTACATTTATTTTATGTGTTTTTTTTTAGTTTTTAATATACCTAACTATTTGTCCTGTTTTTCATTTATTCAAACGTAATATAAACATGCTATTTTGAAAAGGTAATTATTAGTTTTTATTTCGGTTTCTGACAGTGAATATTTTACAAACATTAAAAAAAAAAATTAATATTAATCAAATTGTTAAAAAAAAAAACCGTACCATTTAAAGTTCAAACGGCAGTATTTTTTTCTTCCGAATAGGTAGTTATTAATATCTAAATATCTAATAACTGTTTTTTTTTAACCGATTCAAATTTACATTAATCAAAGCTTGTAAAAGAGCATATATACGTTCAAAGGCAAATTCCCGTCGAGCAGTATAAAGTGCCCCACTTAATGATATATTTTGGTGTCATGCGTGACCTAATAATAAATAATATTATTTTAATGCCATGATTAAGGTAGAAATATCATTAATTTACTTGCTGATATTATAGCTGTGTTGAATTGAGAAGAGAAAAAAAATTCATTTTTTATGTACAAAAGTATTATGATTCAATATTTTCAACTAAAATTTATACCAGAAATACTAACGTATATTTATAATTATTAGTGATTGTTTAGAAATAAGTTATTGAGATTTATTTAATAAGATCAAAGTAATGTAATAAAGTTTATCTACAAAAAAAACTGATTAATGTATATGACTTGCTTTTTAAATAGGTATATATTATGTTAAATAGGTCAGGTCTTCGTGGAATTTTAGGAGCTGATGACAATACTAGACATTTGCAAACATAATAAAGACATTTTTTTCTACAGTAAAATTAACTTATATAGTTGACATTATTAGTCATGCTGCAGGAATTAATAATAATAAATAATAATAATATAATAATGTTGCCAGTTTCTCATTATATACATTATAAAAAAGTATTTTTATTTTTTCCACATAATGCATTGTATGAATTCAGGGAACCTCAAGTTTAATTTATAAAAATACGAACTAAATATTTACATAAAAAATGCGTTTAACGGATACCTAGCTTGAGGAATGGAGGTAATACGTGCGACATGACGTAATATTATGCTCCATGAATACGGGGCTTTTAACCGAAACTGATATTCGACAAAATAAATACGAAAATAATACTGTCAACATGAAAACATGTTCAGTGTTAGAACGGAGCTCTGATTATTGATTAATCGGCATTGAGATGTGAGTTGTTTTTTCGTCAGGCGTGAGCGAGACTGTAAAAAGTTTTTGTTCATACATGAGGTACGCAAATGTTTAAGGTTTAAAAATCGGAGGTGCAGCTGTAAATGTCATTGAATGTAAGTAATTTTTGAATGAGCATAACCACGTTTGACCAAAATCACACCTTCCTTTTTCGGCTAAACCAAAACGTTTATTATTTTCTTTATGTTATATACTTAAGCATATATAAAAATAAGTATTAAAAATATAAGTTTTATAAAAATTATAATTATTATAGTTTTTGTCAGTAATTATTAGATCAGTACCTTGTGCAGTTACCAAATTCGGTCAAAAAAGGTCTCGTCTTTTAAAATACATTATAGTTTATTGTCTTCCGTGACTTTTCGATAGAATTTCGACTACGAGTTGGACTCGGTCGAGCAAGGTTAGCAGCGTTAATGGTTTTTCGATAAAGCGCGACGACGATTGATCGTTCCGCCTGGTTAATAATTTATCGTGTTGTGCGCAAGTTAACTGCAGATTCCGACGAAAACGATTAGACTACCCCAGTCGTCGTGGGTAGATCTGGCATTTGGGAATGGGTAGCTTACGTCTATTTTTTACTGTTATTATATTGTTTTCCGTTCATCGTCCGTAACAATCACGTGGCAATCGTTCCACCTATGATATATAATTTCATCGACCAAACTATAACGAAATAATTTATTATAATATTATTATGATACTATAGGGTCGCCGGGTAACAACGGGTGGAGATGGTGGTTAGGGGGAGGAATGCAGTGAAGTTTGGATTTTTTACCTAACGAACTAATATAATACTGAAGCAATAATATTATATATTATTATTGTAATATCTAACGGAGCACGTAAGCGTATTATTTTATTATTATTTTATCTTGGTAGGATTTTCTCTTCAATCTGTTAACCACAATAATAATAATAATAAATACCTATCGTTATGACGGTGTAATGAAATTTTATGGTTTGGGATTATTGCGTAACACTATACAGAGTGTATCCGGAGGATTTGACCATTTTACTTAGAAATTAGTAATTACATTTTAATACGTCATATCTTCCAGTCGCACTACATTGTACTCGTATATTGTAAGTATCGACTTATTCTGTTATCAAATATTATTATTGTGATTTAACTATTATTATTAATTATAATTCTGGTTTTGATGTGGCTATGCAGTGTGTGCGTGTGTTGTAGTTGATGATTTAATCGGTAATGTAATGATTACGAATGTGTGTATTCACAATGGTACGCAAAAGCAATTTCTCGTTGCGAGCTTATGTTTGGATTTTTTTTCACAGTGTGACCTACAACGACACAACGTCAAAGGTAACAATACATATTTACGTTGAACGACTTTTGAATTGAAACGATTTTTTTATTCACTATTATATAATATACACATTTATGTATGAAATTCAATTTTTAACATTTCAGTAATGTGCTGATTGTAAATTTTAAACGTTGAGTTATATATTTTTATAATAAATTTTTAATGTGCCTGAAATTATAATTTTAATAATAATAATAATAATAATTTAAAACAACAATAATCGATGGAGAATAATAATTTAATTTAATTTCTTAATTCCACGTTATTGAACTAATCGTTTTGTATGATATTACGTATTTTAAACTTTAGTCCTAACGCCCTGTAAAACCGGAACCCAGATGTAGGTGATTTGAATATTTCATCTATGGACTGAATTTATAGCTTTTGTCGTCTCGAAGTATTGAAACACCTACCAGGAGTATACATTTGGTCATTAATACACGTTCATGGTGACCACTGAAATCTTCACAAAATATATTGTAGGTACTTAAAACATAATGTTCGAAGATAATAATTTATATGTATATTATGGTTATGGAAAGATGTGCATTTAGGTGTATTTGTTTGAGCATATCTTACGAAGGGAAGAGGTGGCTTTTTAAATATAAGTTAGTATTTAAATTACATTTATATTTTCATTTAGTTTAATTCTCATTTTACCTCTATATTTATTACTAATATTAAAAAGATTAAACTATGAGCATTATGCATAGAGTAATCTTCCACAGAATTATCAATAAAACAATAATATATTGTTTACATAATAATAATTTAGTAGAGGTATACTGCAGAGGTCAACCGTTAACTGATTAAAAACAAAAAATAATCTAAGAAGAATAAATCTAAGATAATTACTACGAGTATAATAACTAAAATATGGCATAAATATTCTTCTATCTGTTAGTTATCATATTATATTATTGTTGTATTATTTATTAAGCTTATTAATAAATATTTTATAGCTAACTGTAACTTTGTATGCTATTGTTATTATTAATACTGTATTTAAAATTAATAAAATTGCTAATAATTTAAATTAAATAAATACATATTATTATTATTATGGGTTGTATAATCATTAATTAATTAAATATTTATTATTAAACATATTTTAATATATTACTAGTAAACTTATAATCCCCTAAATATAATTTATTGGTTCATGTTATGATTGGCCTATTAAATTTATTAGTTGTGTACGTCACCCGATATCAAGTAAAATATAAATAAAATACACTAATAATATTCGTAAATAATTGTTTTTTGAAATGTTGGGATTAGGTAATACATTGTACATAATATATCAATAAAACGTGTTAAACATAATATAGTCTAAAACCATGATGTGCCAATGGATTTGTTACTTTTATCTAGATTCAGATTATCACTACTATTAATTTCTCAAAAAATAATAAATAAAAATTTATTATAAAAATTCAAAATTATATAAATAATAATAAGTTGCAGTAACATAATTTTGAAAATTTTTTTACCTCTAGCATCCCTTAAAATTTGGCACCCCATTAGTATTCACTCCTCTATGTCCACTAAATACGCCACTGAGTCACGGATTACATACGTATACAATTTGTATACACCGATAAGGTCTTGATGATTTGTTTTCCTTCATGAAAGTTCTCGAATACAATTATTGTCTGTTACGCGCATTATTTCATATCTTTACACATAATAATAAATTATATAAAAATGTACATAAAAATACATATATATGTATATTATATAAACCGTTAAATAAAATATGGAAATAATTTAATGACTTAAGTTTGATGAAAACTTTTATCTCCTCTATTGATTTTCCTTTGTAATATACTTTAATGAACGTACTTTCCGAGTTTGTTTACTGTATATTATTTATCTTTCATACACTTCAAGTGTCGAAACAACAATATTATTTTTACTTTCATCTGCTGATACGTTTTTATATTTCAATTTTCAATAATTGAGCAGTTAGGGTTTTAGAAGAGTACACAAGAAAAATAATACAAGAAAACAATTTTAAACAGTCGTACAGTAGGTAAAAATGTATTGAACTATATAATATACTGCACGTAACAAAAATATGGCAAAACGATAACTACCAAATTCGATTTATTTTTATCATAATAAAAATTTAAAATAAATAAAATTCAAATAAAGTATTATAAACTTGAAATTTTAGTAATTTACACATTTTAAATGTTACGTGTTAAAAACTAAAATAGCTAATTGAACAGTTTTGTAGTTTATATAGTTTATGCAAATATTTTATAACGCTAAAGGTTTTTAATATTTTAAATACATTTAAAATTTAAAGATAATTTAACACACACAACACAAGATGAATGAAAATATTTGCAAAACTATTATAATAAAACAATAAATGGATATTAATAAATATTTATTATAACGTGAATTTGAGATAAACTTTTGAGATGTTAAACAAGTTATTGAGTTTTAATTATCAGAGACCAGAGTACAAGCTTATATACACATCATTTTCAATAAACGTGAATAATAATTTTTATATTTTTTATATTGTTATTTTTTAAATATACTTGAATGAACTCAAAAAAAGAAAAACGTGATAAATAAATTTAATATTTTACTTGTATTAAAAAAATTGCCTTACTATTTTTTTAATTTCTTTTTTCTTGTTTTAAAACCGGGTAAACGAGAAAAGTTATTTGAATAATTTTTGCAAAAATGTTGCGTGGGAACTTTACAACTCTTGATTTTTAATTATTTTTACTTTTATTATTAGTTTTTTTTTGGATTTAGTTAATTTTATTGTCGTTATAATTTATTATTTACGAAAATTGTTGGTAATATTTATTAAAATGGAAAATAACGTTAAGATTGAATACTATGTAAAATAATTTTATTTTTGTGATTGACATTTCACGAGATTTCATCATATATAGTTGTAAGTAAAAAAATAAAACAAAAATACTTATACAAGGAATACATTTTATTGAGATGGGAATACTTACCCAATAAATACTATCGCGCATAGAAACGTTTGCAATTTAATGTATCTTACTCGCTATTAATATAAATAAAATAATAACGTCTGACAATACGTCGTTTACTTTATATTTGTACAAATATTGCTGATCTCTTCATTTAACATATAACATTATACAGATTGATGCGATTTATATTGTGTTTTCAAATCAAAGATTTTGATTTTTATGAATATTGGTCGATTAGGATTATAAATTAATTTTTAAAGCTTATAAGTTTCGTCTGTATTATTTATATATACACACGATGTCAAAACTATCGAACATAGGTCAAATTAAACGCGTTTTAATATATTTAAGTTTATTTAGACAAATTCAATATAGAAAGATTAAACAAATCCATGTTTTTGTTATTAAAAGAAAAGAAAAAACCATTATTGGCATTTTATTTTGTTCAGTTTATATACATGTTAAAACACATAATTTACCAAAACGTAAGTAAAAAAATATTGTACAGTTTGCCAAAAAAAAAAAAAAAAAGAAAAAAAAACTATATTCCATGTTTTATTAATTTCTCATTAAGGTCGAAAACGTTATGAAAGGTTTCAAATTTCTACCACCGTATAGGTATATATATATATATATTATGAAAATATAAAGTTATTTCACCGAATTCCGACCTTCAGCGTAAACATTTTTACGACTGAAATTAAGAATTCAAATACATTTGTAGGATTTTGTTACGTAAAAATGGAACTAGAAAAAAAAACAACAACAACAATAACTTGGAAAACAGCCAAACGAGAAAAGTTACAAAAATGGTTCTCTCAGTCGTAAAAAAATTGTCATCGATTTTATTTTCTATTCGTGTATATTTTAATACCTTGGTCGAGTACCTGGGATGTCAATGCGTGGTCTATATTATAATATATACATATAAATTATAACATTATACACAAGAATATTGTTAGGTATTAGCAACGTAGTAATACCTATCTAGAAGGCTGTAGAAAAAAAATTCTCGTAAAAATACCCTCAGAGACAGAATACAGCAGAAATGTAATTTTTTTTTATCATTCTATCATCATTCATCATTATAACTCGATATGATGATTTACCGCTGTTTTTTTCTTAGACAACGATAAGACGAATTTTTTTCTCTTTTAGGAAATCAAAATTCACTTACGGTAGCCGGTAAGATTGACAGAAAGAAAAATAAAACGTAAAAAGGAACAAGAAAACGAGTAAAAAAAAAAAAAAAAATGTGAAACATCAATACGTTCGAAATAATTATGATTCACATATAATATATATGCTTGAGGTTTGTTTGCCATTCGTAACGTAACAAGTCATGGCAAAGTGGTCACGTAAGTTGACTGCCATATATTGTTATTGTATTATGGATAGAATATTTTCATCTGACAATCTAGCAATAAAAAATAAAATAAATTTGGTAGTTAGTTGATGGTGAATATAGACTGTTGAATTATTGTTATTGAAAATTAATTTTTCATATGTATTAAATATTCGTATAACGTAAAATACATTTAAATAAAAGGTATTTATATATTTTATAATATATGTAAGTGAAGAATTGCGGTTTTGCTGAAAGCTGTAAATGTCTTAATTTTATGTTAGAACAGCTTATGTGTCGACACACATCATTAGTGACGCGTTATCTACTATTTTCGAAAACTATATGTGAGCTACTCCAGGGATCAAGAGATTTAAAAGTATTTATACGGTTTTTGTCTGTTAGTTGGTCAGAGCCAGATTATGTTAAAAGTTAACGTGTATTATTATCGTTCATTACAGATGCAGATAGTAATTTATTAACTTTAAATTAAGCATTTAACTATGCTATTTTATACCATAGTCTTATATACCATAGTCAAACCATGCTGATATTGATCGATCTTCGATTTTCGTATCACATTTTCCGTTGATTAAATTTCCTAAGCTACATTATATTTTGGTTTTCGAGGCTTTTTTCGTTGTGTTATTTTGTAATTTTCATTATTAATTTAATCTTTTCAAGATTTTCTATCTAAAGGATGCCGCTCAAGATGAAAGTATAATTTAATTAGAAAAACGTCCGGAAAATTGTATGATATATAACAGTGCTGAAAAATGAAGAAAACGAGGAAAACAATAACACGAAAATTAGAAAATAATAAAGGAACAAAATTATAAGTTAATAGGGTCAACTAAAATTACTGTTTGAATACTTAACGGAAATCAATAGTTGAACTTTCAAATAAATCTCTATTAATGTTAATTTAAGGTCTACAAAGTATTATAAGTATTTAAATTTCTATATGAATTTTAATATTAGTAAAATGGTAATATGGAAATATTAAATTACATAATTACATAATAATAATTTTAATTTTTAAAATCGTATTCAAAAAAACAATATTATAGAACGTTATTGATATAAATAATAATCTATAGAATATACAAATTTAACATTTACGTGTAAAATTATTATTGTCGTTCGGTTAGACTCTAACCGTTAGAGTAAAGCGGTTCGATTGCGTATACTATACATACTCTCAGCCTGTAAGTATGTACTGCTGATAAAATATATTATAAACATTATAGTGGTGAAACGTGTACGTTATTTGCACTTTGAACTTTTAAGTGCGTTTGCACTTTTCAAATTTTAAATTGATTTATATGCTAAGTTTAACAGACTGATGTGATTTTTTTATTATTATTATTTTAAAGCGAAGAGAAACACGTTAAAAAATAAATAATATACTTACTGCAGCAGGCGAAATAAGTTTTTCGCAGCGATCCGTGTTTAAAATCACAAGGTGAAACAATTTATTGCTCGGTAGCAATAAACTCACAAAAGTTTGTACTCTGCGATACGTGAACGACTTAAACGATTGCAAGGATCCGCAGGAAACCCAGACTATACGCAACGCATTACGGCATGCAACCTCCATGTAAAATACTAAAATATATAATAATATAATGAACCTTATTGTGGTCACTTATTTTCTTATATGTAAAAAGTAGAATGTATTCGAATGGTATAATATACGCATTCTACGAGCAAGAAAAACTCCGGTGACTTACCTTTAGAAGGTACTTCATAAAACAGATAAGTTGTCTTGTTTTGTAATATTATTATATATTGTGCTGTCTGCTGTCCTATTTACTTATATTCAACGGTCTACTAACATTGTTCACAATAATGTCATATTATATTTGTTGGAAATTAGACAAGTACACGAACACACACACAAACATTCAGACATAGGTAATACGTCTAACACACCGCACATTTTCAAGCGCACATATTTTTATGTACCGATCACTGTTGTGATCATTTTTATAACAAAACACGAACACTTGTTCTTAACGCTGCATTCCAACATGTTCTTACAACAAAACTTTATAAACAAATAAAAAAGCACCATTGATATTATAATACAGATAATAATAATTCATCAAAAGTCTTTCGGGGAAATGTTGAAATTTGAATTTAGGTAGAAATTTAGATCAACTTATAAGCACTTCCCTGCACTAGCTATAGAAAGAACTGTAAATATGAGAATAGCTACTGCATTCAGTATATAAACGCCGTCAGTTTGGAATGCACAAGAAGTTACTTTAAATAATAATAGCTATAGTAACATAGACAAAATTATAGATTTAAAATCAACCCATTAAAATTTGAAATAAAAAAAGATTATTATGATTCGCGTCTGTTAATATGATACGTATAATGACTGAATAGCTTTTTTTATTACGTCATAATTTCAGTGTAAATATATATTTTTATGAATTTTAATTTTGTATACATTATTTAGAGTACCTACGGCAATTTAACCTAATTAATAAACACGTGATAATCTTACCTTTTTAACATCGCTGAGTCTGCCTGTGGCGAATAGTATAATACCCAGTCAAAAAATATAAACTACGTGAAATATTTAAAAATGTTGAACTGGGTAGGTTAAAAATTGTTTTCTGTGGTCCTGGTGTAAATTAACATCATTGCAAAACCAATAATTTTAAATAGTGGAAAAAATATTTTAACAATATAAACAATTACATTTTTACTGTTTATGTTAACAAAGGTATATTTTTATTGCTGTGGGCGTTATGGCGTAATTTATTCGATTAAATTTAATTATTTTAGCTTGTAATTGCAGTTGGTTCCGTTTTATTAAAATACGTTTAGAAATTGGGAATTTAGAATGTTCACAGAATGAGATTTCCTAACTTGTTTTTTATTTATTATTTTTTAATATTTGAATTAAAATTAATTTCCGATACAAAAACAATAAACATTTATTGTTGGCTATTGGTATTGACAAATATATGTATAGTGTTAAATAAATAATATTTGTATCGGTCGCACAGCTTATTATTATAGTGTTATTATTATAAAGAAAACGTCAAACAACGTATTCTGTTTCAAAAAATATAAAACTTACATTTATCGTTGAAATATATTGACGTATATTATACTACATTATTATGCAAAATAATATTATATCTGACGTCGAGATCCGAACGGTGTCTGCTACGGCCGAGTAGGCAATGCTGTCGGTGTCAGTCAAACCACCTGCAAGTGATCAGACCGAATAAGTAAATTGACATTTTTCTGGTTTGATAACGAGAAAATATGCATCAATGCCAAATATTGCAATGATGTGTGATGCTGGTGTTGGAATGGAAATCCGATTGTCGTCTTCGGCATCGACGCGGCCAGCCTTTGTGGGTTCGACCGAACCGGACGTGGCAACTGGCTATTTCATCGGTCCACCGAGGAAACCATATAGTTCGATGCCGAACATGTACATTACATTTAGTGCAACTGAAGAAACTGTATCTTAGTGCATACCTATGCAAGTATCGGCTGAAGTTGAAAACGGATCAACGAAATCGGTTTATGTGCACGTTTTTTTAGATCCTGAAATAACCAGCCGCAGAGCTGGAACACAGTTCAAGGAAACCACGATTCGACGTGGACACCGTTCGTGGTGGAAACGTACTAAAAAATTCGTCCGTCGATTGTTTTGTTGTGCGTAATATAGGCATGTCATATAGCCTATAGTTTAAAATAAAGTGATTTTTTATTGACTTCAAATTATATTAGAAAAATAATAAGTGAAGTTATATGGAAGAAACGTCCTGTACATAGTTTATAATGTTTGAACTTATAACTGCGTGCGAGTTAAAATAAAAGCCGGTACTTAATATTATATTGGTATGGCTATTGAAAATAGTATTGTTTTTCACAAATATATGTTTTTGTTATATTATTTTGTTGGTTTTATTTTTTATTTTATGCATTATTATTAAATAAGGTCAACAAGAATTTGTAAAAATGTTGTCTTTTTTTTATTTTACAGATTAAATTTTTTTTTTTATAGATAATACATTTTTATTCTGCGTAGGTACTCCGAAAATTCTTTCAAAATACCCCCAATAGCTGGATTCAGATTTAAGTAATCGCCAAAGTGCCGGAAATATTAAAAAGGGTATCAATATCAGATTTGATAGGTTCTCGATTAAATTTTGAAAAACCAATACCTACTAACAGCTGATAAAACTGAGACTTCGACTTATTTGTTGCATAACACGTCATCTTTTGTTAATTATAATAAAAATAACAAGAATAAAATAGTTGACTAACAGGATGGAGATGAGCTGGAGCTGTATATAATATATATTTATACAGTAAATTCCCGTTACAAGGAATACCAATACAACGAAAAATCTCGTTATAACGAAAGTCATAGAAGTCCCCTGAGGAAAAGCAGGACTTATAAAGAGCTTATTCGAATTAAAAAAAAAAAAAAAATTCGGTCCCCTGGAGTTCGTTGTAACGGGATTTTACTGTTTATATATATTATTTGATAAGAAAAGTTAATTGTTGTAACCTTGTGAGAAGAGAATATGTAGTTTATACGGGAGTATACGTTACAAATACCACATCACGGCGGCTCGTGCTGTTAAAAAAAGGGAAAAATGTTGTTTTCTCGCCAGTAAATACAATAAATAGTGAAAAAAAATTGAAATTGATCATGTGGTCAATTCCGGTGACAAATAAAACTGTAACGGAACTTTGAGTTAGCTATGGTAAGTAGTCATGACAAAAATGCATCGAGTAAAATGACGACACCTCGGCCGTTTGCTCCATAAACATTATATTAATGATTGTCTATTAAATTATATCAATGGTTGCCGGTTGGCTCGAATTTATGCAGTCGTGCGATGAAGGTGGTTTTTAGTGTGACTATGTGAGGCATTTTTTACGTACATGCACTGCGGGCGGCGTGGGCCGGTGTAGCTGACGATTGTAGTAACCAAACACTTGCTGTGTATAATGGTGAAGGAAGGGAACAAGGGAGTATTAGTGCATATAAATGTTGCCGCCGTAAAGGCTAATAACTAATTATTCAAATATTATATTTTAATAAATTGTTAACTGATTAATTAAGGTAAAATGTTAAGTTAAACATTTTTAGAGGTCTATAAAATCTGTGAAGTTATACACTGTTTTCAAAAATGCTTATATTGTCCAAAACTATTTTAGTTTTTATTGAAATACATTATGCTATAACATCATGTGTATATTATAATATATTATAATTTATAGAAATATTTATTTCTTGTTAAGTTAATTTTATTTTTTGTCTCTATAGTGATTAGTATTTATTAAAAATAAATAAATACATAATAACCAATAACAATATATATAATGTATATACATGTATTTATTCACAATATGTTTACATAGATAATAACCATGTTATATTATATACTGTTTACAATAGTATAATATAAAATGTACACGGAAAAATGTAGTGTGGCAATCCGAAATAATACGTGTGGATTATATTATATCTAAGCATTTTACATATTTTGTTTTATTTTTATATAATATTATAATTAACGTATTATTAATAATAATATATTCAATATTGAACATAATTATTTAGAAACATTATATTCAAACAAATTGCTAAATAGTACATAAAATCAATATATATTATATTATATTATTTATAGTAGTAATAATAATAATAATAATAATAATAATAATTATAATAATTTGTATTATATTTTACACAAATAATATAATACATTATTATATAATGTAAATTTAATATATATTACAGAACATTATAATAATAATTATAAACCATTGAATTTGAAAACGATAAATTTTGATTTTCTAGACGAGTAAACAATCACTATATTTTATATTATTCTACTAGAGCTGGTATTTAACAAACAATCAGACTTATACGTCATAAATCAAATATAAAACAAATTTCGAAATAAAATTTAAAAATTTAATAAAAACAATAAACAATAATATTTACATATTTTATAATGTATATACGGACTGACATTTTGCGCACGAAGGGGGAGCATCGTGTTACAGCATATTATAGGGCACGTAAAGGTACGTTAATGTTTTTTTAGATTTGAGTTTGAGGAATATATTTTGAATATAACATGTTATATACCGCGATGCGCGGGTGAAATGGAACAACGATAATGGGTATTCTGTCGTTCGGTCAGTAACTAATAACTATGCGTAGGTACCTATGTACTCGTATTATATTAATTCGTACACGAACTCGGTAAGTTTAGACGTTATGAGTTATGACTGCGTACGGAAATTTTTTTTTTCTTCGTCGGTCCTTGCGCGTCGTGAGCAACAATACAACAGCCGATAAGAAACCGGCGGTCGGGCGAATTTCTTTGTTAGTAAGGGGGTGAGGAGTGGGCTATCTTATCTCACGTCACAACCTGTTTTTTTAAACATCCTGCGGCAGCCGGGCGAGTCACTTGAATGTAATTTTCGCTTTTTATCCAAACTCGCCATCTTTGTGGTAAGCGGGAGCGAAAAAAAAATGTAATTGCCAGTGACAAAAATAAAAAAAAATATATATATATTATATTATATTTTAATATACCCTTAGAAAAACAGACAACGAAGTTATTTTGTGATGCTGTTTTTTATTGTCCCCGGACTTTCAAATTAATGATATTCAAAGATATTATCAACGCGGACATGCACGTTACAGACTGCAGAGACATCATAGCTATACAGGGTGTTTCATCAAATCTGTTCAAGCCAATAATTTTTATTTTTCAGTTTCATATTATTGAACGGTTTGAAAAAATTATTATATTTTATTACAATTCCACACGAATATTGAAATGTATACAATTATTTAGTTTACCATTTAAATCATTATAGTGATTATAATATATAGTATTATATGCGTATTGATATTTCAAAAATTAAATGTCTCAACTAAATGTCGGCCTTTTTCGTGTAAGTTGTGTGGTATAATTGTTACGGCACCGAAATATAAATATATGTCGTTGTGAGGTTCAGAAGATGTATTGCGATCTTTCAAGGGTAGGTTAGGTGGGCTGAAAGTCATCTCCACTCGGTCGGTTCGTCGTGAAGACGAGATTAGACGGTTCATGACGCGGTCAACTGGAATAAATACGGAAACGGGTTTGTCGCGGTGGGACGTTAAAACGATAGAATAGTGTAATAGTAAAAGCGTCTGGAAACGAGGAAAAAAGAAAATCCGTCGTACAACGTGTAATAATATGACATTTTCTTTAAGACGTATTATACGACTAAATGCGTTCCGGACAAGCCGCCACATAACGTTATATTTAATTGTACGACACTGCACGCCCCATCGTCTTCATTCGTCACCATTCTTTTACAGATTATGAAAGGGACATTTTTTTTAGATCACACTAATAGGATAATATGAAATAAGATATCTTATTCGTCTCGATAACTGACAATTTTTCAAGATATATAATAGAATAATATTGTATTCGTCCGCAACAGCTGAGAATTTTTTTTTAAACATACGCGTCGGTTAATTGATTGAAATTTATAAATATCGACATCTAGAGAAATTTTTTTCGGTGGTTTCTTAGATAAACGTTTATTAGTCACATGATCATTACTTGACTATCTCTTTAATTTTATTTCTTGGGATTTTAATTCAAGATTTCGTGGCCTTATTACATATTGTCTTTCCAGCGACTCTTTAGAATTTATTTAATATCGAAAATAGCCAAATCACTTATCTAACTTATCTATAACTTATAAGCTTTAAAATGTTCATAAAAAACAAACTTTGCCTTATGGTAATATTTTTATAAATTAATGTTGTTTCGAAATATGAAATTATATAAAAACATGATAATATGTCATTGAAAAAAATATTCATTACAAGAAATAAGCAATTAATAATTGCCTTGAAAACGCTTACATATACTTTTTATTAATTCCACATAATTAATATAAATTACAGATCAAGAAAACGAATACATTAAGGCTTAATGATTAAGCGATCTTGAATGACAAATAAATGATTCATTTTTCAGACGGATGGCAGTTTTATAATATGAATCCCTACGCGTATCATACCCATGGTAATATTATTGTGTATACGATTTCGTTGCATTTAGTTGTTGGCAAATTTATTAAGATTTATGACGAAGCTCTAAACATAGCAATGTATCTGCAATACACGGGTTGCCCACAACAAATATTCCAATTAAATCTCATTCTGCTATCGAATTAGGTTTTTTCTAATTAGGTATTATGGCTTGAGAAAATAAAAAAAATCACTTTATCGATCGAATGACAGAACAAAATTAATTTACGTATGTTTAAAAATGATTTTAGCGCTTATAAATTGTTTTGATCCTTATAAATAACCGCGATAACAACGTCGTGTCATATATTATAAGTCATCTTCGTACATTATATACCATAATAGGATGGAGTTGTATATTGTTAATTGTAAAAAAAAAAATACTACATATATGTACTTTATATAGTATTCTAGTACTATTAAACTATATATATGGCGTAAATGGACATTTTTGTAAAGGTCATAACGTCTAATGGGGTTTTAATCGATTATAAAATTATTTATCTACGCAACGTTATGGTTGATTTAACTCATTCAATTTTCCGGTGTGTAGATTTTTTTTAGTTTAATTTTGCGCATTAAATTTTCTGGAGCGTTATTATCACCGTAGTGTTTAGTGATATATACAGATTTCATTATAAAGTAAAACAAAAATAAATACGATACGTCATATAAATTATATTTTCAGGGGTGTATTTTTTTAAAAACGCATAAAGTTATTAATATTGAAATGATTTGTTTTAATGTTTATTCGTTGACGTTAAAGTCAGAATTAAAAGAACGATTTTGGCATACAAATGTAATAAATTAAAATGTATTCATTAATAAAAGGCTACTTGGGAGTTTTCCCTTTGAAATATATTTTTTTTATCATAGGATATAATTTTTTAATTATTTATTTATCTTGTATATATAAATTTGAATATATTAATCGAGTTTCAAAAAAAGTATACTAAGAATGGTAAAATCGTAAGGAAAAAAAACGAATTTACAAATTCAAATTTATAAATATTTAAAATAATAATAGAGCTTTACAATGTTGAATAAAGGTATATGAGGTGTACTTACAGACACCATATTATTATAATATTATACATTGTGTAAAAATCATGCCTCGAAACAAGTTTTTAGACATTTTAAAACAAAAATGATTAGAGATAAAAAGCGAATCGATCTAACTATGCATAATGTTTAATAAACACGTAAACGCGATTTTAATAGAAAAAAAAAAGTTCTAACTAGGTACCAGCTGTTCAGATTATACATAATACATTCTATATACCTATTGAATAATGACTTCGACTAAACGTGCCTGTTTTTTTACCAACTATGTTTAGATGGTGGTTGGCAGCGGTTGGGCTGACGTCTAAAAAATGGGTATGCTGTAGCGGTAGTAAAACTGTATCGCTGTTTTTAGTTATCATATCATAATCAATGTCACTTTTTATAATACTATCATTGTTGACAACAAAACGAAAACGTATTTCGATGATATTGTTATAATTGTTATTCCGTATACGTCTCGTAAAGTGTACATAACATTAAATTATATACGTTACACACGTTTTGAATCCCAACCGTAACGACGCGTATAGTATTATGATATAACGTGTATTACAATATCGTTAATTTATCGGTTCCAAACCGTCACGAATGGTTAATTTTTTACCCTCTCCTCCAACTGGACCGTCGTTCCACCCAGTGTTTACGTATACAATGTTCCGAGCGTAACGTAGTAATCTGTACGCGCGCAAACAAGCGTCAATAATAATAATATCGCCATTGTCGGATGTAATTTGGTGCAGGCTCGCGCATCGGGGAAAATGCGTTAAAATAAATTCTAAAAGAAAATTTGACGGGACGTACAATTTATAAAAACAACACCGACGTAGCGGTGATCCATATAATGCCGGATACAGTGATAATAAATACGAGTATAATAGTTACAATTCTTTTCTCTTTTTGTCTCTCTCGGTCGAGGTTTTTCTTCTATTTTCTGTGTATGATGCGCTTTAAACATTTTTAACATTGTCGGTCAAGTTCACTTGTATACTGAATTAATCTAACTGATTTATCTGGTTTCAGATTGTTATATGATTTAAGTTTTTAGGCTTGAAAGTAATAATTGATACATTTAATTAAATAATAATAATTTAAATTTATTTTATGGTATACATACAATATCTTGTACATGACTAGAAATGTTTACAAGAACAACATCCAATCGACAGTCAATGCATACACATAGATTCATATCAGGTGATATATAGATCAAAAGCCAAGTACCAAGCAACAGATGAATCATTTAGAATAGTCTTGTATTATACACATATAATAAAATATACACACATTAGGGTACATAAATCTATACTCAGTATACCCTATATTGTATAACATTCGAAAAGGCTGATCAGATACCCCTCCTCATTCCCTAATTGCACACGTAATTTACAGTGACGATTTCATACAATTTATATTACATGCTGTCCAGTTATATATAGCAGGGCGAGATTACCCCTCTTCGATATTCGTTCGTTTTTGTGGGTATGATGTTTCCGTTCGGGCATGTATAGCCGGCAATACGACGAAATATGCTGCGTACGAAAAATAAAACATTTTTATTTTTTTATTTTTACAACAAACGACCGGACATTAATTACTATTAAACAATTTACGGTGACGCGATAACAAAACGAATACGCGTCGAAAACCGGGGAGTGCATATAATCGTACGAGAATTTAGATAGTTATATGTATATAATATGTACAGAGCAACAATTTGTAAAAAAAAAACAAAACAAAAACACGAGTGTTTTCCAGTGTTTAACAACGACTTTGCGGGAAACAAACCAGCTCATAGTGTTTAAGCGACATCTATATAATAATAATAATATCCATACACCGAACGTGCGATTGACAACAAAGTAGTGGATAATATGTAGAAAAATCCTGTACAACGTTTATAATAAAATTATTATTGTAGTAATAATATTTACACATTCGTTCCTAAAAAAAAAAGAAAAAAGGAAATAACACAAGCACACCTCTTTTGAGGGCGGTGGTCTGTTAAAAAGTCACATTGAACATAATATTTTAAAGGAATGAATCTGATGTTAAGTGCGATTCGATATCGTACAATATACCGTGGTATACTCGTGGTTAGTCGAAACGAGAGAATATATCACGTCCGGCTGCGCACGCATGTTTTTTCGGTCTAACGTTTTTTCCGTTTTTGTATTTACTGTTTTAAATTTGGTTATCATTATAGCTTGCAATTAAATGTAAATTTTATATAATAATATAATTTATATTATTAGAGTAATGGTTGCTGGAGAGGAGCAGATACGGGCGGCAGGCGCGTGTCTATTATCTTAACTGATCATCGGTCCTGGTGAACGTCCAGCTCAGGATCATCACGCACAGTATCGTGATAGAACTGTTGGATAAGCCGGCCGAACCGGTCTGCATGGCTGCAGGACTTTCGCCTGTAAGATAAAACGAAAAGAAAAAAGTACGACGTTGAATTAGTATAATTACATTATTAATTAGAGGTATACTGTAATGTTATTTAATTAAAAAAAAAAAAAATTTATATGCTCCGTACTATTATGTAGGGTTTAGATATTGTAACAATGTAAAGCAATTAAAATAAAAAAATATCCTAAAAAATGTATTAAAAGTTTTCAAAAAATGTATAAAAATTTATTGTTCAACAGAATCATTTTTAGGTTTTACATTACAATGGTAAAAAAATATACGGTGCATATAATATAAAAACGCATATTTAAAATATGTTAGTATTTATAATATTTTAACCTGATTTGAGCCAATGAAAAAATAATTATTTTAATAATCCATTATAAAAATAAAAAAATATATTTAAATATGATATTTTAAAAAAAAATACCTAGCTATTAGATAAGAAATACACACATTATTTATACTTATTTCTATAAACTTACCATTTAGGACGTGTACTACTACACTGGATAAGTCCGCATTCGATGGGTTGCACGTGTATTTGCCAGAATCTGCTTGCACCGCATCCTGTATGAGCAGGTAACTGACAGTCACGTCTCCCTTTTCTGTGACCACGCTCACACCTCCGCGAAGGGAATCATAGCTGATCACCTGAAAAACAATTAGTCAAATATTAAGCCATTGAGTTAAGTCTTTGTAAGTATCCGACTAAACAAAATATTATTTTGGAACTAGTTGCAGGGCTGTGAATTGAATACACCTAAAATCCCCCAAAAATACTCTAAACCGAACAATTGAATACATATTATTTAGGCAAAATTAGTTTTTGAAATGGCTTACAAATATTTATGCGTATATATATATAATTCAAAAAAATGAATTTAAATAGAATAATACATTTTAAACTATAAAATTTAATACAGCACGATTGTTGTCAATCTTAATGAAATAAAATATACTAATATATTATATGTTAAAACGTGAAAATAAACTAGCATGTAGGACGTAGGTAAATAGTCTGCTGCATACAAGTTGTCAAGTGTACATTTTCATTGACTAGTCATTGTAATGGATGTGTTAAATTTGAATACAACGATAAATCATTATTATTATACTTGAAAAAAGAATTTATCGGACAATCCAACTTTTTGGTAGATTAACAAAGTAATAATATTATACACTTTTCAATAAGTGTTCGTAATTTTTTTTTAATTATTTTAAAAACTACTAAGAATTGTTTAATATGTTTATTTCCTAAAAGTATTGACTAGATCAAATTTTCAACTAAAAACCTTCATTGAAGTTGATGAACAGAATAGTTTTTCTATTTGAAAAAGTGTCTTTAGATACAAAAATAAAATAAATAAGTTTCATTAAAAAATCAATAAAATATTCGCTCCACTTAGAATCTAAAATAAAATGTCACCTACACATTTTTAGTATGTTATGTAAAACGAATGCTTATCAAACTTTTTACCTTTTGTGTAAAAACCAAAAAACCATTTTAAAAAAAATCCCGCAAACGCGAATAAATTCACTATAGCCCTGAGGAATTATTACAATGTTGTGGCCGTTTATTGTGGACATATTTTGTTGTTTCATCACCGAGTACCCTATAGTTGCACTTTCAAAACTTCCAAACTTGTGTGGTTTTGCGTCAGTCCTACGAAAATTCGTTTCACTAAAAAAAACAACTACCGAATATTATATCATAATATAATATAGAACCTAAACTCAGTTGGACGCAAGACGTAGTGATTTCGTAGTTTTTAGCTCAACTTTCTAGAATATGGAAAATAATACTAATTGACTATAATCAAACATCATACAAAATACGATTTTCTGCAGACATAAATAATAGTATATATGTGATATTATTATATTTACTTAGCAAACGTAGCAAACGATTATGATTCTACTTTACATGAATTACGTACAATGAAAATATATTATAATCTCAGTTCTCGCGCTTCAACATTGTCATTATTTCGTCTACTACTTTGTTTTTTATATTATGAAAATGTTTTGTAAAATCCAATGAATTCTCTGCATACAAAATTGTATAAACATTATGTTTTTTATACCTTCACATGGTATTTTTGCATGTAGTCATCACAACGGTAAATCTACGTTGAATTTAAAATTTTATAATAACAATATGATATAGAATACAAACTAATCGAAATAATCGAATACAAAATTAATTGAATAGTATAGGTATCTGACAATAATAATAATAATAATACAAATAACAACAGATTGTTTTAAAAATTATGTTGCCAAATTAATATCCAGTTGTCGAAGTATTTATTGTTGGAATGTAGGTAGCTATTCGGTAGTACTATACAGTTTTCAAAAATATAAATAATAATAATATGCGATCATCAATCTACAATATATCAAAAATATATCAAAGAACATGATTTAATAACTGGATTGACTCTCGAACGGTTTTCGTTATAATAATTATAATATTTCAAAGGAACTTATAAACGTCATGTTGTTTAATAACCTATAGCGTAGGTACTCAAGATTATACAATCGTGCTCTTAATAATAAGTATGATTTCCTTATAGTTAATGGTCTGGTTTAGTATAGGTTCTATACCTATAATAATATATTATATAGTCATAGTGTCGATTGTTTTAACACGCGGAACGATATTAAGCAGTATGTTGTATAGTATAATTAAATCATAAATTATTTACATTATTATATATTATATAAAGTATATGTATATGTACGTTTTACTCCCTAAACTATAATTAATATTTTATTTTTTATTTTACCTAACCTTTTTTTTAGACTTTGAGCAAGGTGGTAAATTTATCGATTAAAAATGTGTGTATGTTTTATTTGTATCTATAAACACTTTTTGGAGCAATACAAATATTTTGGTTTTTAAAAATGAGGATAGTTTTTAGTAGAAAATTGGATATAATTAAGCAACTTTCCATAACATCATGCACTGGGAATGGAAGAGTATCTAGATTGATAATTAATATGATTTAAAAATATAACAGAAATTTGTTACTTTTTTAAGCATTTATAAAATTATAATATTTCTTTATAATTGATAGTAACGAGGAACGTATTGATTATAGAAGTTTTAGTTATTTATTTTTTTTTAAATTTTTAAGGAATAACTCTTGTTCTCATAAAAAAATTTTAATGTCTAATAAATTAAAGAAAATAGTAAATATTATAATTTTAAATTATTATTATGAATAATACAAGAAAAACATAATATAAATGTTTCGACTATTGGTAAAATATGATAAAATTACACGCATATTTTGTATTACATCATATTATTAAAGCCTGTAGTTAGTTTTTAAATGGTCGATTAATAGCAATATGATTTTCATAATAACGATGTAGAATCGCACGAACATAAAATATATATATAGGGTGATTTATTTTTCAACCTTAGATACTCATTATTTTGAAATGTCAACTCAATATAATACTTGGAAATATTATTTTATCTAATTTAAAGTCAATAAAAAATATGATTTTCGTAAAATAAATATATTTTTATTATGTACTCTTTTTATACACATAATTTTTGTAAGCTATTTACTTTTATAAATGGCGAAATACATTTTTAATTTTAAAATCTGAAATAAATTATTTGTAACATTTCGATATATACAAATTTAATTTCGATTAAGTTGTTTATTATTAAAGGTAGTTAAACTTGTATAAGTTTTAATTATATACTTATAGTGAGCTTCTAAGTAATTGCATCTTACAAAATGTTAGTTCACTAAACCGATCAACAACACTTTAAATACTTATTAGTTATAACTAATTAAATACTCGTTCGAAATTCAATTACCATAGATAAAGTTACCTTGAAAAATAATTGTACTAAAAAAATTGAATTAAAAAATGTGTGTTTAAAAAAATAATAAACTTTAAAAACAATTATGATAAGAAATAGTAAATAATATTTTTATTACATAAATTATTTAATCGATGATTTTGTAATATATTAATAATTTGGTGGCATAAAGTGACTTTATTTCCAATCAAATAGTGTTTATAACAAGAATACTAATATAATAGATGTTTGTTGTTTATTCGTGAAGTTTAACACATATACGGTTTCATGATTAAAATGTGTATATAGTCAATGTTAGATTTTGTAAACAATTTTTAATGTACAGCTATTCCGTGGACCTTTATCGTATATCGTATAATAATAATCTGGTATAATGTCTATTATGGAAGTGTTACGTTAAAAAAACTTGAAATCAGACAAAAAATGTGTCTATTGAAAATTCAACGACTATATTATTATAAATCCTATTATATTTACATATTTCATATGATATATTATACAAAGCTTTGCATCAGTTTGGTTGCGTTCGTTTCGATTATTCTTTTACCCCCACTCACTGATGAAACGCAAAGTCAGTAAACAATATTATAATTTATATCGAATTTGCATAAAACGTGAGTCGATATACGCGTGTCGTTATATATGTATGAGACAACTTTTGTATTAGCCATACATACATACATACATAATATGTGCACCGTAACCATGAATTCCGTTTGAAAGTAGTTGCCGGAGAAAAGTTTACGGCTCGGTGTACAATAATATCGACGATAACTTCGGTGAATCTTGAATATATACGCGCCATAAGCGGCTTATTGGGTTGTCCGCGTAGCGTAGCGCCGCTCGACATAAAATATATATTTCAATGTTTTTTTCCCCCTCTCTCCGACGTTATTTCGTAAGTATATTCATTCGAAACTTCCATTCTGTGTATAGCCATTGCCAGCTTACACACTAATAATAATAATAATTCATGTCGGACTTTTGTATTATTATAATATATACGTTTATATTTTAGCACTTATTTCTCGTTTAAAAAAAAATATTTCTCGGAGAATCAAGTTAGAATGAATATGCACCACCACCACGTCGTTTGTTAAAAATGAACAATTAAAAAAAAAATGTACCAGAAAATAATAAAAAATGTACACATACAATATTTACAAAATCGTAAGTATATGCTGTATATATATATATATAACATATTACATTTTATATTATTTTTAGTTGTTAAAAAATACAATTTTTTATCATAAAATATATATTTAATAAAAGCCATGAATTCATAATTTCTCAATTCAAAACAGAATATTTTTTTTAAGTACTTTGGCATATAGAAATAGAATTTTGGACGAATAATGTATGAGTTACAAGTATCTAATGTTCATTCGAGTGAAGTAGATTGGTACATGGGTGTTTTGGAAAATGTCAATCTATTACTACTCTTACTGAAACTTTAAATACTTATAACGAATAGATAATTCTTCCAAAATTTGACTAGTAAGATCAAAATAACTTGAATAATATTCTGCTGAGGAATATGAAATCAATAATGTATATATTGTCATTAAAAAATAATAAAAAAATTATAATATTATATTGAATAAAAATAATAAAATATTTCATTTTTTCCCTGCCAAATATGTTGTCTTGTAACAATTTAAAATTATGAAAAGGGAACATTTTCAAAATCTTAATTATTTTCTAATAGAAAGAGTACTACGTTATCGATCACTACTTTTACATAATATTTGTTTAATCGTTTTATTGGATTGAACATTTTTGATCTTCGTGTGTATAATATTATCACCGACCAATATCATTTGAAACTATTTTTCAAAGTAATAAGACAATTTTTATAGTTATTTATCTATTTATTATAAATATATTATCTAATTTAGAAGTATAAAAAGTACTTTTTGTTTATTTCTTTTTATTAGTGATTTATCTAAAATATTATTTTATTTTGTTATCGTTATTTTTTCCACTAAGAAATATAAATAATATAATATTATTATTATTGTAACATATTACACGTGCCGTATCCAAAATTCTTAAAACGCATGCAATATGTTTAAAACATGATGTTATAAATTTCAATCATACTATTAAAACATATATGAGAGAAAAATGGTACCTATACCCTAAAATTGTAGTTTTGTAATGTTCAACAAAATATTTTTACTAATTGTAGTTAATAATGTCCTATATTATTCTCATGTTTTTGAATTTAACGCACTAAAAAACAATGAATAATACACGAACTAATCGACATTCAAAAATATAGGAAGTATACATAAAATTCTAAAATATGCAAAATTATAGGCAAAATAAATTGAATAAAACAATTTACAATGATTTTATTCTTTACATCTTATAAAAGTAGTTATACAGAGAAGCGTAAGGATTTATTTGAAAAAATAATAACGATGATAATAGCAAGAGAACGAACATTTAGAAAAATATAATATCCAGAAAGAAATAACTTAGAAAGAAGATAAACGAGAGGAGAGGAGAGTTTCAACAAAAGTAAAGCGATGTGCAATTAAAGAGAATATCATCTGTATATATATTTTTTTTTTTATTAAATTAAGGCTTCAAAAACACAGGTTATTAGCCTACATTTAGACAAATCTGATTAACATACATAACATTTTAGTACAGAATTACAGATAGGGATACATTATTTACAGAAAATTACTTAAATTTATATTGTTTAAAAATTTGCTGAATGCATCTGTGTTCTCATCATTGCGAGTTTGGTGGATTAAAAGTGGATTTTTGAATTAATATTATATTATGTATAAAATTACAAAAAGCTTTCTATTGTCAAAAAAATTAAACGGGGTGGAGAGAAGGCTGTTCTTAAGACAAATACAATTATATTTAGAATGGTAATAATATGTCTTAAATTTAATTTGTCTCTCATTTATTTAATTTAATGAAATTCATCGATGTTATTTAAAATTATTAATCTCACAGATATATCTACAGCTCTACACATAAATGGAATGGAATATATTCATGAGACAAAAATATTACGTTTGTCCGTAATATTATCAGCAATTTTTGTACTATGACCACGATTTGTCCACAAAAAACATCTTGGAAATGTATTACCGTTAATATTGTTTACGGTTATTATTATGAAATATAGAACTCGGTCGTTTTTTATTCTTGTTTTTTAGCCGTTTCGTTAATAAATCCGGCGACCGCTAATCTTCTGTTGCGGCAGCATCACTCCCTCCATTATTATAGACGTTGTTTATCCGTCCGATTTTCAGACAAGCGAACGGCCCATGTCTCGTTTTGCCTACTACACCGAAACTAACTGGGTCATCTAATGATTAAACTCTTGTTACTGCTAAGTTTTGTGTGAAATACACAGTCGTTTTTATGTGTCTGGCGGATCTAACCGTCAAATAGTTTACGTGCACACAGTGTTATATGCGTGGATTAACTGCCCGCTTTCATACCCCATCGTTTAAATAATACCTAATATTATGTTATAATCATTTATATAATATATATATATATATTTAAGAATACGACAGGAATTCGAATATCTGTATCAATATAATCATATGACAGAATAATATTATCCGCATTTTTTCGGGTTGATTGGAATGTATAATAAAGATTTATGTTGCAATGACGCGATCAATAATTTTAATTTATAATAAAATAAAATAAGGAAACAAATAAAGCCAATAATTATTAAAAATCAACGGAGATCGCATTATAGACGTGTATTGAAAGTATGCACGAAAATACTAGTTAACACACTGGGTTATGCACATATTATACATAATATTATTATCATAAATATCTAATAATCAGTGATTACGGATAATAGAATAATGGAATGCAAAATATGTGCATTGATTAAATCACAAATTCTAGAAACCGAAAGAAAAAATTGTATTTTATTATAGAATAGATTTATTTATTTTTTTGTCGATAAAACTGTAGATGAGAGAACTATTTTACGGATCATGTAGGCATTTCATCGATCGGAGGGATAGGGGTCAAACCCCATAATTCCACCACTCCTCACAGTACGCCACTATCGTTGTTGGCTGTCATGCGGTAAGTCATGTATGCATAACAGAACAAAAGCCATATAAAATGTTTTTTTTTAATCGGTTTCGATGGGAGAAAAATAAAACGATTCGTGTATAGAATATTATACTAGAAAAGTATACAATATTGTTCGTTCAATTATTTTTTTTTACGTTCATTTTATAAACTTGAGTGCATAACGCCAAACAATCAAAATGAGACCATTGGGTTGCTTTATAACGTGTGGCACTATTTACGTATATAGAATATTATACAGCAGTGTTGCTGCGGACTATTGTGCTGAAGATTTCGTTAGTGATATTATATATCTATATATTATATTGAAGTAAAGCGAGTAAGCCGTTTGCTTTTAAATGCGCGTGATATTACTAAAATTACTTGAAAATATTTCTGTTTTAAATAATTATTAGTGCTCGGAAATTGTAGAAGTTGCATATTTTTCTATACATGCTTTTGATTTATAGTGGACCAAGTTAGAAAATTATACAATAAAATTTTTAAAAACAAAAATTAATTAAAATGTATATTTTCACATATTTTGTTAAATGTAGAAAAAAAAGTGCTTATTTCTTATCATTTTTTTTAAAACTCATTTATTATTTTCTAAATAAAGCACTAATCTACGTTTAATTTTATTATTTACATAAATTTACACTCAATTATTAAACGTAGGCATATATTTATCTTTTCTAAAAATCCGTGCAAAGTAGCAACAACCCAATTTTCACACTATAACTTAAGTCTATGTATACCAAAATCTTTTGATGATGCTTTATGTTTTGTGTTATGACTGCGACTTCATATTTTCGATATCCAACCAAATATGAGATTTCCATTACGTTTCATTGATATTATAGTTAGTTATTTTTTTAATAATTTTTAATACACTACTATACTATTATGTAATTAATAAAAGCTATACATTTTTTTTTTTGGCATCAACTATTTTAATTTCTATAACTTTCAAGCACTAATAATTAATTTAAAACGTCGTTGGCGTTCGGACGTTACGCCATGTATTTTATGATCATTAAGCTTTTAAAGATATTTTATACTCTGCAATTAAAAAGGAACTCAGCTATTATTTATTACCGTACAGGTAAGCGTGCGCATACCTATATAACAACATTGCGCGCCGCGAGTAATGCGAATCTAACTATATATATACACAGCTATTATTATATAGGTTGGTATATTTTTCGCGTGTTCATTAATTACGTAAATTACATCATAATCCTAATATAATATTGTTGCATTGTACGTATAACATATATATTGTATATAAATATAATATAGGATATGATACCATGGAGGAGAATAATTAAAATCCTAAAACTTTTTTTTATTCTCGTTCCAATAATAATCCGGAGCTTAAAATCGAGGAACTACTACAACACACACAACGACCGCACTTTCGAAATGGCTCTTGTGTATACTATATACATGCAATATACATATAATAATAATTACCAACGATCGCATTTTTCCCCTTCGCTGATGACGCCCTTAACGCTATCATACGTTTGTGTTTAACCACAGTTTTCTCCGCACGTTCTACACGTCGAACAACCATGGTTACACACCATACATGCGTATTTATACGAAAAACGGACGAGTTAAGGAATAAAAAAAAAATCGTAATAACCATATTATATTATTATAAATTATGAATTATAATTAAATCATGAGAGACATAATATAAAGGTACGCCGGCATAAATTATATTTGCACATCGTACGACGATAATGTATAAATGATAGACGTTTAATATGAATTTGAAAACTCAAGAACGCTTTACCTAAAATATGTATACAAACCTACTGTTATTGTTGTTTTGTTTACATATATCATACTGTATGATAATATATAGTGTTTGTATTGTAGGGAAGGGAGTTGGCAGGTGTGTGAGAGAGATGGTCGAAATATATTTGCTTTTGGATAGACTACTAAATTAGAAACAGTTCATTGCAGTGTATGCATGCACATGTGTGCGTATGTAGTGTGATGGGGGGGGGGTATACGAAGGAATTTTAGTTATCAGTTAGCCAAAGTTGGCCTCGTTATATATATATATATATATATTTATATATCGCTTATATATGCGTGTAATTTGTATTATAAAATTTCTCATAAGAAATCGGTCGAGTAGTAGTCTCGAGTTGTATTATACACAATTATTATTGTTGTTTAAATTAAATCGCGTTGCAGTGCCGCGTCCTTAAATATCTTGTTTGATTAGTAGTTTATAAAATCAAACATCGTTTTTGGAATTATTATTACACGAGAGGTGAACGATATTATTATATTTGTGTTAGGTAAACGGATTTTAAATTATTCCAAGACAAAATATTAGTTGTTAAGTAAGTGACCGCTTTCCCGTACGTTAGTATAGTAGGTGTTAAGTGTGTCTCGTCACTGTAATATATAATCATCAATTTCAATCATCAAATAATATGAAAAAAAAGATTTTTTTATTTCCTTTTTTTTCCCCTGATTATTTTACAAAATACTGAGAATTTTCAATTTTGACCTCCTTAAAAATAATTAGATCCAATTTTCTACCGAAAACCTCACTCGAAGTTGATGATCTGAGCATTTTTTTTACTGTAGAAAGTTTCTTCAGACACGAATAATTTAAAAAAAAAACACACACTCATCATTGTAAAATCAATACATTCCTCTCGCTTCGCTCAGAATCTAAAATGTCATAACTATTTCAACGTTTAAGAGTCATATAGATATGCCTACTAATTCACGCGTTTAAGACTATTAGTAAGCACATAATTTACATACCTCGTCGTAATGATACCAGAAGATGTAAGACGGCGGCTCCGGGCTGAACTTCACGATGCACGTCAGATTAATGGTACTTCCTTCATTCACGTGAATGTCCGGACCACCAGAAATCGAAGCAGATGGCACTACGGAAATTGATACAATAATTTTATTCAATTTTTATTATACAACGATGGAGGATATAATATATAATATAATAAATAAATAATTATTCAATACAGATCTTAATATACGTTAATTGCATTTAAATAGTTTTGCCAAAAAGGTCATATCGTTAAATGATTATCACACACAAGCTTTCAGATTTATTAATACGACACCTTTATTATATTATAATAATCAAATCATTATGATAAATAATGTCTGAAAAATAAAACGTTTTAGTGGAAACTTATACATTTGATTAATCATTTTAATAAATACAATGTTCGTTAAGAGGATGACTACGTCATATCAAAAAATTGTTTGTTAAAACCCATTTCACGCAGATAAGAACCATAATCCAGCTATAATCATTTTAGTATAAAAAAATTCTAAATTTTAATCATAAAAGTAATACTATGACCATCATGGATGATATATTTATTTTTTCAATATCACTAATACAAAGAAAGTTATTATTGTTGTAAAACCTGTTATTTTTATTTTTGTCAAACTTGGGTCACTTTTTTTTACAAAAAAATATTGTATTGGAAAAATAAAACTTATAGCGTACGAAAAGTTTTCTTCATTTTATAGAGAATATTTCGTTTTTTATATTTTAGAATTCTCGTTTTCCCCCGCATGCAACCGTTTTTAAATATAATTTCGTAATAGTATACAACAACTATGAATAGTGATAACTAATTCTGTAATAGATTTACTTAAACATCATTATGTATATAAGTAATTCAATATATTTATAATTTTGATTTTCCTTAAGATTTAATCTAAATTACCTTTATTAACCCCCTTGAAAACTGAAAAGAGAATTATATTATGTGTACGATGTCCACTCAAACTCAATAAATTAATGAAAGCTATTTATTTTTCCTTCGGTGTATAAAATATATTAGATAATGCAGTTGGGACGTAGGGTTGATGAGTTTTTCTATAACTATATGATCGATTTTCAATATTAATATATTATTATGTAACGAACAATACAGATTATGATTTATTCAAAAAATATAAGTTTTCCTTTCGGATATTGAGCATTAAATATTTATGACGAGTAGTAAATACACACAAAGTTATATATATATATATATATTTGTAAAAAGCAATCAAAATCGCTCATATTTAACTAACTATTGTTTAAGTATTTCGAGCGCGTTCCAATATAATATATATGTATGTATTGTATATAAATATATATATTATAATAATAAGTATACATATTTTATATATTATAAAAGCAGCTAAATGGATAATTGAAAAACGTGACTAAAATGCATTAAATCGCTCGACGACATTTCGTTATTAAACGTAAGTGTAGTTCATATATTTGACTACAAAAGTAGAAGACGGTTAAGTAAACATTATAAACGCCATTATGTATATATATTGGTATATTTATATATTATGTGTTCGAAACATTGGTGTTAAACATTTTTGTTCGTTGTTTATATTATTAACAAACATCTATGCGTGCTTTCAATAACTCACTAACTTGAATTCAAAATATAGAATAATAATGTATAAAGTGCCACACAGATACACACTCACAGGTAGAGTCAGAATAGCTTTAAAACTTTATTGGGAATTTATCGAAATAGAAGGATTTGAGTTTGCGGGACTTCTGCGTGAACAACATAACAAAGTGGCGGTCCCCTGTTTCCATTAAATTCAAATAGAATTTCGTAATATACGTCAATAAATACCAACATAAGAATAAAGGAAAAAGACCGGAAATATGTTTTCCTGCGGTTAAAAATCAAGCGAAAAAAAACGTAACCACTCTAGAGCGCTTTTATAGATAAAATACGATGCTGTGTCCCGCGCAGTTCCTATATTATAAAATACGACATTATAAAACGACGATATTTGTACTTTATATATTTATGTTTAACATCATATTTTCTTGTTTTTCCAATTAAATTATGCCATTTGATTTTCCTATTGATCTTAGGCACTTTTATCATTGCATAAATAAATTAAGATGTTTTGACTAATAAATGTACCTAATTGAAATGTACGTATTGCCACTGTACTAATACGTAGAATTGTACTGAGAAAGTCTTTTCCAAAATGTATATTTCGAAGAAGGGCCCGCACTGAAGTTTTGTTTCGGCTAACAGAAATCTATATTTTTTATTTTTATAGTGTTGTCGTTGGTTACAGAAAATAATATTATATTGAATTATATCATTGTATTGTATAATATTTTTGTATTTTATAAATCACCCAAACAACTTACTATAAAATTATGTATAGGTTACATTTGACGGAGTTTAAAACAGGGTAAATTCACTGGAATTATTCAATTTGATAGTGGAAACGCAAGCAGCATCAATTATAATAATTATTAATTATTATAATATAATAATATAGTGAACGTAAATTTTTTACTTGAGGCTAATGTTTTGCAGTTTGATCGATCAAGTCATATTTTATGAATCTATGCTTTATCGTGCATCCTATTATAGTCGTGAATCAACGAGAATAAAATAAATGTAGAATGAAGGTACGCGTTTATTTTTTTATTATTTTTTTTTTATTTAGAATAATAAGACATTCCTAGCCTATAAGGCTATCTACATCTATGGATACTTAGTAACATTAATTTTTGACTATTTTAACATGATAATAGTTAAGTAGTAATAGCGATAATAAGTAATAACAATAGTGACAAACAATGGTAATAAGTTAAGAATGATCAGACATGTAGACAATAATGAAAATGTGGATAAAGAATATAATATTATTGGTAATTATTATGTTATAGTTTAATATTTATTTAATAGTCATTATCGAATAAGATCTTGCGGACGATTTATTAAATCGTTTGATCGTGATATACTCTTGAATAATTGACAAGGCCCCGGTGTTGGCGGGGAAGAGGGGTAAAACATTTGTTATATAGATACGTCTTATACTTTATTTACGATATTTCATTTTATATCTATAGTGTATTACTCCACTCACAGCTGTTTTTCCCTTTCGTTCGCGGCCTGCGGTTTGTGACTTAAACCCGTTTTTTATGACCAACTTTGAAGTTAAAACTTAACGGTGAGACATATACCTACTGTTCAGGCGGACGTTTTTATTTTATCACTTCTCAAGGTCATATATACGCGTCCGTCGTCACCACATACGTGTACATATTTACTATACATGTATACGACATGCCTTGATAAAAGCAGAAATTAACGAGCAGCGTACACGTCGGAGTGCGCACGTCACACACACGCGCCCGACCGAGGAGTTTATGCCCGCGCCACATCGTCGGGAAGATTAAAACGCGTCGTGAAAATAGTTGTTCGTGAAATATTCGAGAAGAACATTTAGATAATTTCGGCGATTGTACGTCAAAAAACTTAAATTCCTCGGGAAAGTTTGGTTTTATATAAAACTACACGTTTATACGCAGAAAACAAAGTTTGGCCCATTGTCGTCGCGATTCGTTTAATATGTCATATATTATATGTATTATATTTTGTTAGATGCGCACGTCAGTCATCCGACCTGTCGACAATCACAGATACCATCGTATATAAATATATTATTATAATGTATAAATATATTAATACGTATATGCATACATTTATTATACAGGGTGATACCCCAAGTATATATGATATAACCGTTTTTTCCTCAATATTTCAGTCATTTAAAATTTGATTTTGGGAATTTTATGATATATAATCCCATTTTTTACAGTAAAATTAATTATTATATATATATTTTTTTTTAATATTGATATACCTATAATTCGAAATTCGAACGAGTAAATTCTTAGTTATTTAATTTGTGTACTTAGTATTATATTATAAACCCATAATAATGAGTAAGGAAGATATGGTAAATATGATTATTCAAAAATATATACCCTGTACATAATATATAGTATATAGTGACGTGACGTGTAATAAATTATTGTTGAGAGTTTGGGACGAGTATTCAGAAAATAAACTGATGCGATGGTGGAGGTTGCTTCACACGTCGGATTCGTCAGATGAAGAGCGACAGACGTAATAATAGAGACAAAGATAATAATAATAATATACAAAACTTCGACGACAGAGGTGTGTCCGTAAATCACATATATGCATACATCTGTAGTGGTTGTAGTGGTAATGGTAAGGGTGGCAAAGAGCTATTAATTAGTCGACGTAACCTTTATCTTCGGGTGTGCAGGATGCGCATGCGTCGGCGAAAAAGGGCTAAAGGTCCGAAAAATAAACATATACTTTTCAGAGCACTTTCAGCTGCCACCTTATCGTTGTCGTCATCGACCTTACATTCACGCGCCCGAAGCGATACATTTTTTTTCATAAAGGCACAAAACGTTTTATTTCGTGTGAGCGGAAGTAAGGCGGAAGAGATTTTTTTCACCGAATAAAAATAAAAATGATGATATTATTATATACGAATGACACGGTTATAATCTTAGTATATTATAATAATCTTAATTTACAATGTTAAATAATTCAAAATGTATTCGTTTGAAATTTGATATAGATACATTAAAATTAAAAAAAAATATTTATTTGTTAAAATAAAACGGTGTTGAAAAAACATAGTTTGAATTACTTCAAGAAGTGTAAAAATTTGAATTTTGGTAAATATGATCTATCGTGATATAATTAAAAATTCCTATCATTGAATAGTTTGAATAAATGTATTACTAAAAAAAAAATAGGGATGAACTAGTTTAGAAAATTACTCAGTATATATTATACATAAAGCGTTAAATATAGATACGATTTTATCTTAAAAACAAAGTTTTATATTATTTACATAATAGATATTACAATAATAATAAGTGACATTTGAAATGCAATTATTGAAAACAAACGCCACGTGATTAGATTTATTTGTGATATGCTCACCGTTGTAATACTCGTATATATATTATAAACTTATAATTATTGGACGTAAACTGGTCGAGAAATATTTGGCTCGTGAAATTCGAAAATTGAATTGCTCTCGATCCATATTTTCAAAGGTTCCCTTTATCCACTGGGATAATCCAACAGTATACTGCGCCATTCGATCGGTCAATGGTCACGGGTACAACTTTACCGAAATAATACTCTAAACACACTGTAATTACGTATTCACAACTCGTCTCGCGTTATTTCGGTCCTACGTATCGTTATAAGAAAAAAAAATATCAAACACAAATTATAGCCACATGTAATCGAAAAGTCGATTCGTGGCATGTGTATACAATAAATTATATATTTATATTGGTATTGATATCATTAATAATAATAATAATCCAATTTATGCTAATGGCATTCTCCTTTGAAATTCATAATTTTTTTTTTATATTTTTCCTCTATTATCCCGGGCAGTGTACGCGGATAATAATTTAGATTTTGCTTGGAACGAATTTTAATAATTTCTATTTATCCCTCCCGCGGCTTGCACTGTCAAAAAAACATAACCGACCCGACGTCGTTATATTATCCGAACGTGCTACACCGCAACGAAGTTCAAATTGTTTAGTATAAATTTACGTAATTGCAAATATTATACAGGTATAATCAGTGATATATCCAATTAGACACAATGCCACGTATACAATTAAAAAAAAAAATGTCACTGATTTTATATGTGTAGGTATAATAATATATATTATAATAAAATTACTTTATTTTTAATTATAAAAGTATTAATTATTACTTTAAAATTATTCATTAATAAAATATTATTAAAATGACGCCATTTACCTACAAATTGGTAAATTTTGTAAATGTAGACATTCCCCAGTTATTGAAAAAAATTAACAGATTAGTTGAAAAATGATGTTCAATTCATTTAAATCAATATGAACGACATTCAAGAACGTCCAGTGTTAAGTGTATAGCAATGAAGCTTCATTCAAATATCATGACGAGCAAAAACGTAAGTAACGACAACTCGAGTAATAATATGAAATGGTTTATTAGCTTATTAGTATCTTCACTTATATTCTGGTGACTTTAAAGATTGGGAAATAACTCTATACCCGAATTTACAGGATTAGGAATAGCTAATCATCAAGGCTTTAATCAATGTAATTATAAAACTGTTTGTAGCACTAAAAACTGTGCTTGAAAAGTTGCAATGCAGCGGAAATGTTATAGTTATATTAATTTCACCAATAAATAATTTATAGTGTACACCTATTTCATTAATGTCAATTAACCTAACTTTTCATTAGATTAAGTAGTGAGAAAATCATTTAAGTAATAACATAATTTGTTTTATCATCATTGAAAGTACTAATCTTGGTAAATGACGTCAATGATCGGTGAAAGATGTGCATTTGAGTTTAAAATATGTTTTTTTCTAACATTAACCTGCATGATTGAATCATTTTGATAAAAGACGTTATATTGACCGAGAAATGACGTCATTTATCAATTTTCGTTATTCACCGTAACATAAAATATATTACATAATAAATATTTCCTATTTTGTATACTTTTTTATAACTACGCACATAAAATGAAAATTAATATATTTTCTTATTGTGAAAAAAACCTAATAAATATACATAAAATTAATTATAAACAATTAATAAAATATTAGTTTTTTTTAAATTCATTGTTAGAAGATTCAAGATACTAAAATATAATTTATTCGTCTTTGCTTATCAATTTGATAATATTTTCTTTAAAAAGTAGACAATTAAATGATTTAGAAATTGTTGACTTATAAAACATCTAATTTTTGTTTTTAAGTTTAATTTATATTGTTTTTAAATTATGAAAATACTTAACTTATATAATATGCAAAGAAGTATAAGGAAGTACCTATTTGAATGCTATATAAATATAATCTATTGAATAAACCAGGCTTAAATTATTATTAAGATGTTCTGTGATTACAAATTGATTAGATTGGAATCCAAGTCACGAATCATAAGAGATTTGAATAGAGAATTTATTATTTAATTATGGGCTCTCAGTATTAAAAAATATCCAGGGGCCTATGGTTATTGCCGAGTAAGTGAGTGGTCAGACTGATATTGAGTATAATATTATAGCCGTATGACAAAAATGGCAATATTAACTAATGTTTGTTTTTAAGGAATGAGTGTGAGATATTGAAATTCCGTGCACACGTTTTTTAAAAAATATATACGTATTATCGAAACGAAATTTAGTTTTTACACTAAAAAACATTACTCTATTACATATTATATTCTCAAGTTTTCACTATATACAACAAAACATGAGTCAATTGTAAAAAAAAAAAAAACAGTAAAGTTCCATGTCGGCTTATATATATATATATATATGTATACACAACACAGTATAATTACACGGTTGACTTTCTTCAATTCACCGGAGCGGAAAGAACCTACGTATTTAGGATTTCAAGTACAGAGGACGTCGACTTATTGAATTCGAAACATCAAGGGACTTGGTCATTTTCAAAGTTAACAAGTTGCTTGTAACATAAACTGCAGTACGTGAAATGCTCATAGTATGCATTTTGTATTTTTCTTATACTATAATAATATACAGTTACATAATAATATCAGTTTATTAAAAATATTTTTAAATTTATTATAGTTGTTATGGTGTATAATTATTTATAATTCTTAACATTTATATTTAAAGTACCTATATTTTCATGTTTGTTTATTTTCCAAAAATGTTTATATTTTATTTAGCTTAACCAAATATATCACTTATAAACTCGCACGCTTATTTTGAAAATAATTCTAAGTTAGCTATACTTACTCAACAATTATAAACATTTTCTTTCGACGATTAACGATATCCTGGACGAAATCCTGACTATCCAGCATATTGGTGTGAAATACGTAATAAAATATAACTATACATTTATCAGCGTTCATTGGTCGTTCACAAAATTTCATTTTAATACGAACTGTCTATGTTTTGGAATCGGTCTACACACTACACATTACGGGATTTCTGTGAAATCGGTACATGCATTTTCCTTTAAATTTGAATGGATTTTCGGGCAAACATTATTTCTGGGTTCTTCGAATCACCTAAAGGTCACATTTATACGAGCTTTGAACATTTTGAAGTCAACCACCACTTTAAATGGTTTTCGTGAAATCAGAGTCGATTACCAAAATTTCCGTTTTAGTTTAATTATCTATAGATTATAATTATTTATCTTTCAGGAAAAGTAAATAATATAATGTATGAATACTTTCACTGCGTGTTAAATATTTATTACAAACTGTTTGTAAGCGTTTAGTTTATTTATTTGGCTGACATAGTTATGGAAATTTAATAGTGTTTTGGTTAAATATAGACGCAATTGTTATTCAAAATTATGCAAACAAATTTCAAGAAAATATTCATGTGAATTTATTATTTTAACGCAGAGTTGTACACAGAGAGAAGTGCATGTGTGTAAAATAGCAAAATACAAATATCTGATGCGTTTCAACGTCAAATTCAATGAATTGTGTAGTGTGTATTTTATATTACACAAATATTTAATTGAAATGTTGTATAAATATTATTTTAGATTTTGAGTTGTGAGATATAACAATTGAATATTTCTGAGATGCATTTCGGACAAATAAAATACAATTATATAAATAAATATATATTATTATGCACAGATCACGTCAGTTTCGGCGCACACTTTGAAAATTATCTCATTTAAAATAGAAAACCTAGTGACATGTCAAAATAATAAATAGTAATTTTGTGTGACAACAGTCCCATCAAGTTTTTAAATTTTAAGTAGCTATTAAACAATTTTTAAAATTAAATGCATTATTATTTATCGAATATATTAAAAGACAACTTTAAAATCCCGCGTTTGCTAAACGCGAAATATATTTTTGTCACCACTCGCTGATGTCAAGAGTTAATTTAAAAAGATTGAACGGTAAAACCAAAAATCCTGTATTTATGTTGCAGAACATTAAACATATTATATTGAACGTGTACTTAAGATTTTTAAGTAAATATTATTGTTAATATTTACTCTAGATGTACAGTAAATAATATTTTTTTTCGATTATCTTGATAATCTTCATGACTAAATTATTTATCTTATAGATAGTAATGTAATCGGAAATGTACGAGTATATGAAACGCATGATTTTGTATTAAAATTACAAATAACAATGCATTACTTCGGTGTTCTAAGGAGGTTGTTTCCTTTGTATAATAACAGATATAAAAATCAATTTGTTTTTAACGCGCGTCGTCTGTATGCTAATTTTCGGTATAAATAAGTGCCGCACGCCACAATCGAAAATGGTCCGAGTAGGTTTTGTTTTTCGCATTGGTGTGATAATAATAATAATAATAATTTATTTTTTAATCGCTTTATGTGTTGTGCATAACGTAGGTAGGTACACAGTTTTTTTGGCATTCAATAATGCATATTATTATACCTAATTATAGTGCGGTAAAATTACCGAAAACAAATTACTTAGAAACGGCCGTTCCGAGCAGGTTTACACGAAGCGTTTTATATAATAATAATAATAATAATAGTGTTATTAGCGTTAATTCAGCAAACGTTTGTTAACATCAAACCACACGCAAACTCGTTTGTATAAAAACCTTTTGTAAAGTCTCCGTCTCTTATCATCATGTCTAGTAAATTATCGTCACTCTCCGAAGGTGGTGGTTTATCGTCTGAAACGTAGGTTTGCATATATCGACGACGCAAAGTGTTGAAACAATAAAGATAATAGTAATAATAAACAATAATCATGTAACAACAGCCGTGTTTCACACGCCATGTAATATGGCGAGGAAGTGGACGTCTATATAGATTATTATTATCATCAAAACGACTATGCGAAAAGAGAAATATAATATGGACTAAACTCTATACAACTATGATATAGGTAATAATTGTATTATGCATAAGAGACATATATTTGTATCATGTATATCGAGGTAATTATTTAATCATCAATATACATTTTATCGATAACTTATTTATATGTATTGATGGAAAAATATTTTTGTTTTGTACAATAATATACACAATTTGAGGTGATTAAAGTATATTTTTCATTTTATATTCCAAAGTATAACATTTTAATTTCGATGTAAAAAAAAAGAATCTTCTTTGAACCATTGTAGTAAATTGTTTATATAATTTAATATTTTAAGTTTAAATGAGTGCGGGTGAATAGTGTACCAACATTTCATGAGGTAAAATTGACCATATCACTCCACTCTACCATTTAAAATTTAAATGCTTGCATTAAAGTTACAATACATTAATGAATCATGGTTTAATATTAAGTTCTAGTCATTTTTTAATAAGAATCTAAAATAAAAATAACGATAAAAAAAATAGTAAAAATACTTTTTTTTAAAAAAACATCGTGATTTCATGACTTTAAATTACATGTAGTATGTATTGAGAAAATGACTGTTCAATGATAAATGATATACTCAGTATTCCAGTGTGCAGTATACACATATTTTATACAGACTCTGTTTTACAGAGTGATTCACCAAACATTCCCACTGCCATTTTTCTTTAATAATGTAGTTATTCAAAATCTAATATTTGAAATTTTAAGCCAAAAAAACCATATTTTCAAATTCTTGAGTTTTTTTGCACTACAACTTGAAAAGTCCCGTGGAAATAAAAACTGTAAATTTTTGTAAATTATTTAGTAGATGATTTTTCTGAACATTTGGATACATCAACATCAAAATTCGAACGAATAATTTATGATTTATATAATTGTGTATACTAAGAATAGTTCCATGATGATAAAGGCCAGGGAGAGAAAAATAAAGTTGGTAGAAATTCAGGAGGGGGACATCTTTAATTTTTAAAGGTATATTATCTTAATATACAAAAATGTCGTGTATGACGGGTATGTCCACGATGCACTCCGAAACTACTCAACCGATTTTGATGAAATAATCATTGTATGTAATTTGGTATCCATATAAGATAGAATAGTTTTTATTTGAATTAATGACTGCAATTTTTTTTGCAAATTAAATGTTTGTTATGTTTAGGACTGTGTGATTATTTTTATAAACCGAATGATAAATAATTGGTTAATCGAATAATCAAGCACAATCTATATTATCCAAAATCCGAATAATTGAATTACTGAGTTTTTTTTAATCGGTTATTAATTATTATTATTTTATTTTTATCATATAAAAATTCTGAAATGCTGATGTCAAACCACGAAATATTATTAAAAACTATAGAATACGAGTGAATGAGTAATGGTAACTTTAATCCATATCCAATATTATCCATAGTACCTTCTTTACAGAAAAATATTTTTTCAACACTGTGTGAAGATATTACTAAAAAAATAAACAAATAACTTTTTTTCAAAAATGGATAGACCTGTAATTTTTTTTTAAATAAGATATTAGGGGAAATTTTCCATTCTGTAACTTTCACAACATAGTGTAATCTATACATATTTATAATTTGAAAAATAATCTAAATATAATAAATATTAAATAAGACCATATTTATATAATATTGTTAGTATGAATATTTTAATAATTAAGAGACTGTTCGTTTGAATTCCGAATTATATACATTAACATAAAAAAAAAAATGATCCACTAATTAAATTACAATAAAAAAAAAGGTTCTCATTAATTAAAAAATATATCTATAACTTTAAGTAGCCACGAGGCAAAAAGTAGGGCAAAGTATCTCAAGAATTTGAAAATACGATATTTAAGTATTAAATTTAATAATGACGAAATTCAAAATTTCGATAAATTCATAGTTAAAGGAAAAAATGGGTGTGAGTATGTTTGGCGAATCACCCTGAAAAATAATGTCAAAGTTTAAAAAAATATTAAAATAAATACTCACCGACGACGTTCAGCGTGACGAATATGCTCCTCACCGGTTGTGTGCTCACCTGGCACTCATAAATGCCCGCGTCTCTCTTTTGAGCCCATTTTATGTGCAATGTCCACTGGTCCGAATGCGACCGATGGTGAATGGCCTGAAACCGCTGGTCACTGGTGTATGTGTACGCGCCCACCGTCAGTATATGTATGTCTCTGTGTCTTATCCATGACACCTGCAACATAAGCAATTGATGATACGTTATAATTATTTTTTATTTGACGGAATTTAAGGCCATTGGTTCGACATATTATGTATATTATTCGCTATGGAAATAATCAAAGTTGTCTGAGATTCGTAAGATAATATTAATGTTAAAATAATATGACGTTACCGTTTGCATTATTGAATTATAATTATAATTTATCAGATGAGATAAGAAATCTCGAAGTGGATATCATTATTTAAAACGTTTATATAAATGTACAATATTATATAAATCTAAAATCTTAGAGCTGAGTCTGACAAGAGTTATTAGTTATACATCATTATACATTTTTTTTTTCGTTTCCACCAAAATTATGTAATCTGAAGAAAACGTCGAATTGAGTTAAAAAACTAATTTAAAGTTTTCAGCGAAATTAGGTTTTTGACTAGGTGTTGGCTTAAGTTTACGAGCAAAACAATTAAGATGTGCAAATCGTTTTGTTATTTCAGTCCACTTTGTATAATATATAATATTATGAATAGTTGCTATCAACGCGCATGACGATGGAGTGCAAATATATGGACTGGGCATTATATAAACGATATTATTATAAATTTAAATCATTTTTTTTTAAATCACGTTAATTTTACTGTGCTAAATATCGATAAATTAATTAAAGTTGCAGATGAGTAGTTGTTGCGGAGACATCGAAGTAAATCTCTTAGGAGATTTTACCAAATGTGTATATGATGATACAATTGGTGCTGTGTAGTCTATACAGATTTTATTAACACAAAATTTAATGAATGGACATTTAAGAAACTTACAATAGTTTAAAATTATACAAGATCTACTAAAACTGCAGTTAAGTGCCTATATAAAAATATAATGTTGTTTAACTCTAATAATTTATTATATTTTAGATAAAATTGGAATGGAAATACTTATTAAAGAAAGGACAGTGTTAAAAGGAAGACATATATAATAATATTATTATGTAAAAATAACAAGCTAATTATATTGTAAATAGAAGGTGACTCTTCTATAATTTTGTAATAGTTGATATTTTATACTTTATAATAATTCGGTATTATTTTACCAAAAGAGTACCTATCCTGTATTTTATTGGTACTTGTTTTTTTAGTTAAAATTAGTAATACAAGTAAAATACATACAAATATAAAAATGTTACTATATGTTAATTAATAGTTCGGAAATGTCATTAATTTTACTCCCCTCACTCAGCATTCATTCGTGTCAACCCTGCATACACTTTACAGATGCATGTACTCCAAAGTTGCTACACACTAAAATGAAATGCACTATACTGCGCTAGTCAATACGTTAGAATATTAGAATATGATTAACTATCTCCTCTCTTGCGTGGTAATTGAAGTGACATCGGTATCGTAATTTTAAAAATATTATCCGTAGAACCATACAATAATGTAATATACTCGTTGAAATTTAATATTACATATTAAACAAATTATAAGACAGGTACAGAGAAAAATCAAAAATTATGACAAATTATGAAAATAGATGCAATGAGTCCGTTCGACGCATGTCTGAGCGCAAGACCGTAAATTATAACATAACGAAGTTATTTGAAAACACGTCTGACCAAAATAACGAGCGACAATTTTGCGTTACAGCAGCAGCAGCAGTCGAGTAAACTGCGAAATAATTGGCGGAGACTGCAGCGACGCGAGATGCGACCCTATTACATTATATATTATACGCTGCACCGGTGGCGTAGATAAGTGAAAGGACACTTAGGTAGACGGTATACATCACACATTGTATGTATGTATATTATGATGCGTGCGTATATTATAGGTATACGTTTTAGAGCAATTAAAATCGTTTTCCGACCCTTTTTTTAATTATTTTTTTTTCTGGGATTCTTTATAGAGCAGTGTTTAAAATGAGTGGCGACGAAGATAAAAACAACGACGGAGAAAAAAGAAACGCGTAGTGTCAAAGGACAAGCTTTTTTTAAGCGTTTTTTTTTTCTTTCGTCTTTTTATATTTTATGTCAGTGTGTACGGCTTCTATATCTATGCATAACGATATATAATATATTTGTATATACCTATGTATTATATAAACGACGTTTTAAGACATAGGGGCAGGGATTTCCTACGTGCTGTTTCTTACGCAATTTACGTGCAAAAATAAATTTGTTACGACCAGCGATTTTTGACGGATAGATGGTAAAGGGATTATAATATTATAAAGAATCGAAAATAAACATAATTACACTGCAGGTATTAAATGCAAAGAAATATAATCATGGTTAAAATGTATTTGAATCCACTTCGATAATAATATACTTATATTGTACGGTGCAATCGAACCGTAATAACATTATGTAATATGAGGAAACGATTATTCATTGAAACCCGTCAACGTAAAAAAGGCCAAGCTCCAGGTTGTTGACGTTAACTGGTGTAGGGAGTTAACCCGCCCGTGGCTACGCCACAGAAACTGAATTAATAATTTAATAACAACGAACGTGTATGATTTAAAACATTATATATTAGGTACCTATAATGTTACATGTACGCAATAATATTATATACTTTGACTTTCTTATTTCAATAATATTTAATAAAATAACAATGATAATAATAATACCATTATTACCAATTTCATAAATAACATTAACACCATGACATGGAAGTATAAATAAACTAGTTGTATTATTTAAAAGGGGCTTTTCGTCAAAAAATAATATTATTATTATATAAGTCAACGTAATACGATCAATGTCAATGTAATGAAGAATATATAATTCTCAGTAATAAAAATACAATATATTATATTATTATTGTTTATTTGAAAATATTTTATTGTGTTCGAAATATTTCCACGATTTTACCGTCGAATTTCAATTCGTTGAATTTTGTCTCACGAGTTATTACAAATAATACAAATATTAATTATTGACATTCGAAGAAACAATATTATTCGTTTCTGCTTATATTAATAAAACATAACTATATAGTACGTGCCTTTTAGCAGTAATGTAGATATAAGTAATCGTAAAAAACGCAATTAATATTTTTATGCAAAATAAATATTTTTGTTCTTCGTATCAATATAAAAATAATACAAATAATAAAAAAAACAATTCATCTATATTATATTGTAACGATAACGTGATACATTTTGATAATTTATAATAATATAAGTGATAAGTAACATCCATTTTATTTTATACATTTTACGTTTTGATTTGACATGTATGGTTATAGTCAGTAAAATTAATAATAATATCTATTTATTAAGTCACAGTTAATACGTTATATTTTAATATATCTACTTACGATAATGGTTGTAATGATACAAATGTTCTTTAATATTATTACATTCTCAATTATCTAAAACTTGATTAAGTCTATGGATATTGACATCTGCATGTCGATTGACACTACGCTCATCGTATTCAAATAATCCATTTTTATCTTACTTTGATGATGTTACGATGGATACCGAGAGGACAGACGCACGAGTCCACAATAGACAATTTGTTATTGAAATTCGAAACAATTGAAACACCTTAAAGCGGGAAATATTATAATATTATAATACCGGAGATAAATTTTGTGACACGATTAATCTACAAGACAAGTGCAATCACGGTGACCGATGGCGACCAACTGAACGCCAATCTCATATTATAATATATATGATACACGTAATATCTTATAATAAAACATTATATTTTAATATAAACAATTGATATCGGATTGCGATATCACTTTGTTATCGCAAATCTTCTGTGCTCTGATTGGTGAGTAGGCTAGTATATTTGTATATAGGTACCTACAATACGTTTTTAAGTAAAAAACAAAAACGGATGAACGGTGAAAATAGAATAGATTATTAATTGATATCAATTTTATTACATTTTAATAGTATTATTTTAAATGGCATATCAAAGGGAGGTGTTCGTTTTAAACAGCTAAAAAAGTCATTAGGTATAAATGGTAAGCGAGAAACACAAAAAAAATAGATTATTTTATGTACCTAAAGTAAATGTACAAAAAATAATATTATGTAATAATACATATTAATAAAATTAAATATAAAAATTATAATGAAAAGATTGACTTATGTAATATGTACATAGGAAAAACAACGATTAACGACCTGCATGTAGGTAATAACCGAAAATTTGTTCTATAATTCGATGTATTTTACTCTGACGGTCGTCATAACCACACACTTTCAAAAAAAGGTTGTCATTCAAATCCTGCACACTGTAATACATTGATTCCGTACAATTATCCCAAAATCAAACCATTTGATAGGCGATACCGCAAACACACACTGTTATGTATACTAATAGGCAATAACGTATACATTTATTATTGTTTAGAACCGTGGTACTTCAGTTATCATATCAATTAAAATCATAAATTCAAGAATATTTGAAAACATTAGGAAGTACTCAAGCACATCATTAAATGTATTCTAATCTAAGTCTTATCTACTATACATACTTTATTTCACCTTATTATATATTGAATTATTTTTAATTAATAGGTATTAAAATTATAAGGTCTCATAAATTACATTATTTTTACAACAATTTGTTTAATAACGATAAATTTTTAATTTTTTAACTGTTAATTAATTGTGTGTGGCTTTGAACTAATAACCTTTCAAATTTTCTCTTTTAACAATAAAAAAAAAATTGCGTTATAGAACGGTCTAAAATGTGCGGTTATAAATGGTAAGTGTACGATAAGTGTACACTAATTTTACTCGTTGTAAGCAGTATTTTGTTCTCAGCGATGCTTGTTGTAGTGATTTTTAGTGTACTTAGGTATTTAAATTTCAAGTATATTATAGTAATATTAATGACAATGTTTATAACAATTAACATAACGAAGTATTTTTAGACAATCAGAATTTGTAGAACAATAAAGTTACAATAGTCCAATCCTGTAGAGAACTGATCAAAAAGCCAAATTAATATATTTTTATTAATTATTTTTCAAGATAATTTTATCAATCAAGCTAATAATATAATACTTATAATAGATATACCTGCACGGCTGCACTATAGAAATTGTTTTCAACAATATTATATATTATATATATTTTGTTTTGTAAACATTTTTAGACATTGCTGCGTAGGTATTGCGTATATACTATGTACATATTTTTATCATTAAACGCTAGATACGACCCATATAGTTATTATTTATCCTAGTCGATAATATAGATAAAAAAAATAATAAAAAAAACAAGAAATTATAGTTTTTATTGCAGAAAAAAAAGTAGAGATTTTCATATTCTTGCAACAATCCAAGATTTGAGTTATATTATTCCTTCTAAAATGTAATATAAATCCCGCAGCAGTTCCTACTCACTAAGTGTTGGAAACTATTTTTTCTATATAGAAGCGCATCGGTTGTGAAGTGTATATGGATTTATGATGTGAGTTCTAGGTAAAAAATTCACGTACACATATACGCATATATGTACGCGTGAAAGTCGAGTGTTACTATGATTAATGTGTTTTAGCTTTTAGTTGTAAACTTGTATAATATTAAGTGGAAATTTTATAAAATAATAAAAATCACTCAACGGAGTTTTGAAAAAAAAAATAATAATCTGTACTACTTTAACACAAAATACTATATAATCTATAATAACTAATAATAATGTTGTACAACATATTGAAATAATAATATTATATAACGTTATTACGAGATTAAAGCTCACAAGCTGTACAAAGTGAGCATGTTTCCCTCTTTTATTCTTCTTCAATAATGTAGCTATTAAAAATTTAATATTTAGAATTTTTAAATATGCTCTGATTATATTTTCAAATCCATGAGATTTTTTTATGCTACTTAAGGAATGCACCGTGGAGATACAAAATTCTGTGACAACACTCCCTATTTTAAGGTATAGTAAAATTAGTGGTCTATGGATATTTTTTTTTGGAAATGATGATATATCAAAATCAAACGAGTAGTTTTTAAGTTATGTAACTTTGTGAACTTAGATATTATAGGTCCATAATAATATGTCTGGAAGATGTAGGACTATGCTAATTTTTAAAAGTATCAAAGTTTAACAAATACTAGAATCGATACTATACATTTATTTTTCTTAAACCATATATTTGATTTACTACTATCTTTAAGTACTATACACATTTTAACAATTGAGAAACTACTCGTTTAAATTTTGAATAAAGTGCATCAAAATTATCCATAACACATTTTATAGTAAAAAGGGAGGGAAGTGATACAAGAGCACTCTGATAAATATCTGTCCACTTATTTATACTTAAAACCATTTTACCTAATCTTTATTTTTATATTTTATTATGACTTAAATTTAGGTAAAAAAAAAATATTATTAAAAACATTAATATTATGATCGATATGATAAGCGTTTAGAGTCAAAACAAACATCTAGTATCTATGGGTAAATAGTTTATTACAATATTGTTCCTATTTTGATTTCTATGTTTAAAACTTTAAACAATATGGAGAACGGTATGAAGTTCTTTATCTACTATAGAATTTTTCATCGATTTTCCTGGTTAATATTTTCGAAAACAATAATATATGAAATAAAATGATTGGTTTATATATGAATACATATATTGTATATTATAATATCTAGATAAAAAACGTTTTAAAATGTTTACCTTAATTGTTAATACATAATAAAAAAATATATAAATAAAAATCGTTAATTTGTTAATACTATAATATATAGATGTCAATATTACTCAATAATTTATATATACAATTGTATTATATTTCTGTATAATAATAATAATAAATAATAAGTATAATATGATATACCTAGTATTATAATTCCGCATCATAATTTAACACTAAACACACAATGGGGAAAATGAACAATTTTTTATATAAATCGGTGTACTCAATAAACTATAATAATATGAGGTATTGGATTATATTAAATATCTTTTATTTTGGGATTTTAATTTAATTTATTTAAGTATAATATTAATTACATATCACCCCGCACAATACTATAGATAGCGAATTGGAGTGAAGTGCGCGTCTAATTTATGCCTATAAAAAAAGTTATAATACTATTTTAACAATATAAATAAATAATAATTATAATATAATCAAAAAATATAAATTGTTTTCGTTTGGTTTAAAGTTTAAACGGACTTATACGAAAATATTCATGAACAGTATAAAAAAATATATTTTGAATAATATTTCTATATTATAATATATTAAGTTTTGTCATTCGCGCGTTTAGAGGATTTAAAATGCCTTTATTTTTATGTTTATCTATCTTTTCGAGTATAATATAATATATTATCTTTTATATAAGTATACACTATATATAATATATAATACGCGCGCGTTTACGACAATTTATTTCGTGACGCGTATTTGATACATTTATCCAAAACGGTTTTTTTCCTTCGAAATTTCGCAACAGCAACTAGCTGCAATATCGTATTCATAATCGCATTTATCATCGTCTCCCATTCGAATCCACGACACTCATTCGCGAAATATGTACAATATAGAAAAACCGTCACTGTCACGATCAGAGTCACCGCATGCCGAGAAGAATGTCCGCTCCACTACAACGCATCTCATCAAAACACAACCAATCGTTGTACTACTTACTGATCGATTAGGTATTTAACAAAAGGGCGATTACTGCCTTGCACTATAATATGGATACTAGGTGATACATTAAACGTAAAATACTCATTAGGTATATAAAAAAAGCTAATATCGTTTTTTGAAGATTTCGCCTCCACGTTCTACTTATAAGTGATTTGATGTTTCACCATGTCCTAATAAAGTTTTGATTTTTTTTTTACAAATAATGCATCTATGATCTATCAAGTGAAACAAAAAAATGATAATATATTGAGTTTTTTTTTTACATTGTGTGAGAAATTAAAAAACAAGAACTGTAAAATTGTATTATATTGAACAATGACTGGTGGTTGACGGAACAAATAGTTATTAATTCTTATTTTACTTGTAATACAAATGACTGAGATGAAAACAAATTGACTTGGAAATGAAACGCTTTTTGGAATCGTTAGCTCGTTAACAGAAAACACGATATGTTGTGTAGCAAATACGTGTCTACACGACTTGGTATTTGTTTTTCAATTTACAATTTTTTTTAAAAAATCAGCAGTTAATGCTGAAATTTTTTAATACGATTATAACTACATATAAACTTAAAGTAAAATTTAAAAAAAGTGCATTTAATATATTACAATAGTAGTGGTCGAAGTATTTTTAAAAACTATATGAAATTAGTTTTTATAAAATGGGTCAGTGATCTAATTCGATTTCTAATAGGTGACATTTTGTTGTTTATAGTACTAAGAGCTGATGGATGGCGTTGGCATTTTTCCACGTAACATACATTAAATTTTGTCCCACCTTATTCCACCTTATTCCATCATAATATTATTATATTTCTAGATAACTGAAACGAATTATGTTTTTCCACTAGGCTCGGCGTTGTGCTATCTTGTTATTTAATTAATGCGCTTGCGTTGTCGGTCAAACTGAACAGAAAAAAAAATATAATACAATTAGTAAATACCAACAATTTTGTTATCCAAAGTTTTACAAAACGTCAACGAAGTATGAAGAATAAAGACATACAATACGCAAAGAATATTTAAATAATTTTCATTCTCAGAGCATCATCAGTCGAGTCGCTGTACACGTAGGATGACATAGGTTAGGTTAGGACGTAGGATGTACCTATCATATTGCTATATGGAAATTACGCAACAGCATTGCTTTTATAGAAATGTACACAAAATACGTAATGCCTATGTTATATTTTATTATATGATATAGTTAAATTGAAAACCGTATTACGTAGAAAAGGGATTCTCGGTGCGCTGTTGTAGGTCAATATCAATATTTACCGAGGAAATATACGTTTTCCTTTTAAATTTAATAAAAAGATAAAAAAAAAAAAAAAAACTAAATTACTTTGCCGTCGTCAATAATTCTGAATATTACATTATTACATTGACATTTTTCTTGGCCCTGAAATATATTGTTGACTGTAATTGGGTCCGGTTCAGCCGATACGGGATCGACGAACGATAAACGTATTATATGCTCATAATATTATATAATAATAACTCGAATAGGAACTGCTCCGGTTCTAAAGCAGGAGGATAACAAAACGAAAATACGGAAATATGTTTCGACCAAGTTTGTTTTATTTCTATTAATAACCACGAGCGTAATTTTAACATAGTAGGTAGACGTAGTCGTCTGATAGTTCAGCTATGTACATCTCCATTGTCCGGCGTTCAACGAAAAACTGAATTTAATAAAACAATAATCAGTGTAATATTACAATGCTATGTGTATGATGACTATTATGATGAATATTTCTACGAAACGGTACTTTTCTATTGTTAATAATTCACAACCACACGTTCGTATACCACAGACAGATATATTATATTAATTTTTAATCAAAAATTGTATTATTTTATGTTTAAGTACAATATTGTATGACATTGTATAACAGTATTATAGATACAAAAACAATAACATGTAAATTATAATTTATAGTATATATATTGTTTAATGTAGTGTATCGTAATTGTATCGTAATCGGACATAAATCCTGTGACATATACGCGTACATTTGCGCAAGCCACAAACCCTATCTGAAATCTATCTATTTTAGGCTAACCAATTTAAAAAGTTGATCCAATTAGCATACTATTGGATTTTAAAAACGTGAGTAAATACGTTACTCAGTCGAATACTGATTTCTATGTTTTATAATATCTACCCTATACAGTCTGTAAATTCCTTGACAATTTTTTTTTCCATTAGAATTAAAATTTATTCTTGGTATAAAAACAATAAAAATATTGTTGTAATGGAAATTATTAGATAGTGTTCGAAATATAATATTCGTCTCACAATTACCTATAAGCATTTTTACTAAAAATAATTGATTAAATTCTAAAATGTATAACGTATTTTGTACATGCGTATATTAAAAAATATTAACGTGTGTGTTTAATTAATTTATATACATAGTAATAATTAATGAATCATGCCATACGCTGGTTCAATGACGAAAATCTTCACTCTTACACTAAGTATGAAAGTTATGACACGTGGAGCCGAGATCAAAGTATCGTCAGCCTTGATAGTTTCAACCGAGCCAAATAGACCAACCAAATTCAACGTGGTAAACAATAGTTTAGTAGATCCACTAACAAGACTTTATACACTTTGATGCTGAATATTTCTGTGATAAAGTTAGAAGTCGAGATCTCTAAGACATGCGTCTCAATGGTTTCAGCGGACCTAAATATAGCTCGACCAATTTCAACGTGTCAGTGGATTATTTGAAACCATAAACTAGAGTTGGAAACCCAGTAACTATATAATAAACGTAAAAATCAATCATTATAGTTAGGTATGTGTGAAACATTTTTCAGGCGCATATGCTTTGCTACGCATAGTCGTCCGAACGTCTGCGGTCATACATTTGCACTCGTGTATTATGAAATATATTATATATTATTATTATATTATACGTAAACGGATATAATGAGTTATAATAAATTTATTTTAAGAGTGAGGGTAGTATTACGAACATAAATTTAAGATAATAATTAAAATGTGTGTTGTAAATTGTTTTAATTCACACAAATAAATGTTATTATTCAGTTATTCAAATGGTTTTTATTTTTTGATTTACTCGTAGTATTATTAAAAACATCAAGACGATATAGTTGAATTATTTGTTCATGTAACATAATTATTAGTTATCTTTTTTAGTACAATTTTCAATAACATCAATCTTTAATAATTTTTATTTTTATTATTGTAATCAATATGAGTTTAATGTTGCTTATGGGTAATTACAAGTGTCCATTTGAAAATTACAACCGATATCGTTTCAAATTGAAAAGTGCAACATTATAAAATTATTGTATTCTAAATTAATTTATTATAATCTAAAACTAATCAATCGGTTTTTTATCAGTGACATTTTTAATGTTTCGGGGAGCGGGTCCCCTTTGAATCCGCCACTGGTTACAATCCTTGTCTAGAATCTATCTATTTTCAATGCAATGGCCTTATCCATTGCATAGATCATGACTAACTGAAATTGGTTTGCTCATCATTTTAAGATTCCAATAGTATACAATTATAAATAAGGATAATTATTGTTTTATATAGAACAGCACAAAACAATTTTACAATTTCAATTGTAAACACGGCTTAAAGTGTAAATAATAACAAATGGAATTTTAACAGAAATTACATTTCATTTATATTATTGATAAAATAACATTTGATTTCTATACTTGTGTGGCAGTACAAGTGTACAAGATGTATTTAAATATTATATTATAATTTATAGTATATAGAATAAAATTTCTAAGGCTTTTCAATTATTTAAGTTTTTAATATATATCTTAAGTTGAATGGAACATGATTTTAAATTTATTATGCAAACATAAAAAAAATAATGATATTGTTTATATACACAATCTATATTCTTTAATTTTTTATAAACAGTTAATGTTCATATTAATTATACGGGTTTTTCATAATAAATTCAATAGATTAATAACATTGCTTTTATATACACAAAATTGATTTATTGACGATAAAATATCTTATATTAAAGAAAAAAAGGAAAAAAAGAACTCTTGTCATCAAACTACAAATGTTAGAACAACCGTTGATATTTTATCTATGTAATATAATTTATAGGGCACAACATACATTCAAGTTACTCAGCCAAAATTGTAATTTGTAAATAAAAAAAAAAAGTAACTTTTCTATATTTACCATAATTATTTACTATTATCGAACTTCACCACACCTAGTGTATACAATACCTAATATACGCATCACAACTGAAAACAATAATACATTATATTATAGTATTTACGTCAACTATTAAAATACATCGACATGATATTACACGTATGACGTATCATACGACGGTCCCATTTTAATGGAACGTAAAAATAAATTTGTCTGGAATATAAAAGATAATAATGGACGTACAAATCACATATGCATTGGATTGCCAAGGTAATATTATGTTGTGAACCTTTTATGTTAAATTTTGTATGATTTATGCTCCACAGTTAAACGGCATAACAATTATACATAATTATTATGTTCTGGTTCGATTTGTAGAAAAATAATGTACCTACCTAATCCAAATTTTAACTATTATATCTGTATGCTTGAATCAATAATATCATAACAAATAATTAAATAATGGAACATAATGCATAATATTATTGAGAAACTTAATATATTGGCTCAATTCCACTTCATTCAAAATTTCTATTTTTAAAGTACGCTTTTTGTTTTCCAACTAATTAAAAAATATGTGTGATTAAAATATTTTAGTTTTTAACAAAATAAGTAATGTTCTTCATCTCACAAAGTTAAAATTGGGCTCTTGTTTTTATATATGGCAGGTATATATCGTTATTATGCAAAAGGATTAATATCGTTTTTTCATTATTTAAATGAGCTTTTATCATTTAAAATTATGACTATACATAGATATTACAAAGTTATAACAATTAAATGCAAATATACATTACCAAGGATTAAACATCATATATTTATACACATTGCAAAATTACAATAATATATTATTAAACATAACATTTATTTATTATTTTTATCCTTAAGATAATTCATTAAATGGCTTTTAGATGGGATTATACGATTGAATATTAATTGTTTTACTATATTTGACTGACAGATAATATCCAAAACGAATTCACAGCATATACTCCAATGTGATTTCGTATTTGTGATAGATAGCGCTTATCTAAGTGCGCTACTTGCACAAGTATGAAATATTATATTAATAATATCATACCATATATAGTGTAAGCGGATTTGGCGGCTTTAAATGCGTGTATCATAGCTTTGATGGGACGAAAAAATTATGCACGACGTGTACCTATAACATAATATCGCGGATCGAGTGAATTTAAAAATATCAAATATTTTCCATCGTCGAATTTTTTATAATATGAGTGCGCGGTTCCTTTATATTATGATTATATACACTACGACAAACAAAATGACGTTAAGCACTTATCTCTTTCTCTTTCTCTCTCTCTCTTTATATAGATTATATATATATATATAAATGAATAAATTATATGTATATATATACACCCGAAGAGGACTAAGTGATGGGTGGAGAAGGGTCGTAGAGAAGGTGGGACAAAAACCATCCACGTTATTGATTTTGGAAATTTGATGAAAAAAAAACCTATCGTGGTTACTAGCTGTGAACTGTGTAGATTCGACGGAGATTTTCGATAGCACCGATAGCACGCGCGGATTTGTAACCGATTAACTGGAATGAAGACAGTGGTAGAACGCTGAGAAACATATATATATAGTTTTATATTTCCTTTAAACCACGCTACACGCAATCGTTCGCCAATCATTGCCATATAATATAGAGTAAACCATTATCGCCAATAAATATTTAATAACTTAGAAAACATAATATTCTCCAAAACATTATTTTTTGTTTCAAGTAATATAAATGTTATATATTTTCGTAGAAAAATAAATTTTAAATATAATTTTACTAAACATTAGACAATTCAAAACTACTTATATTTCCCAAGATTTATTTCCCTGGTTCGACAAAGTATTACCTATCGCACCATATATAAGTACCTACGATACTCTCCATGTATATCACATATACGACACACACACACACACACACACACACACACGCACGAAATAACGTCACGAATTTATATAATTTATTATATATATATGTACGAAACTCGGGCACAAAGGTACCAGCTATAGCTATATAATAGTATACATATAAAAATCTCATAAATATATCTCTCTCTCTCAGTATATATAAGTATATAAACGAGCGGATATATATAATAGACGTTCGTCTATAATGCCACCGCCATTCCGAGACCGACCGGGCGCACTCCATCAATCGTGACGGCAAACGCTTTTTCAAATCAACATCAAATCGGCGGAGCGAACAACAAATGGCCTCCTATGTACCTACTCGTCGATGGCGGCGTTGGTCCTGGACAGAATTACGTTTCAAAAACATTTATCACGCCCGGCAGGACCCGCGGGGACGACCGAGACCAGCTAACTTTCTTTTCTCTTTGCTGCAGCCCCCTCGAAGCACCTGAGACTCTCCGTATTATATCTGCAGATCACATACTTCGCGCGCGCACTTACGTTTACGCGACTATAAAGGGAATTGCGAGCACACTATTTTCTTAATTGAACGACCCCCTCTCCTCCCCACAACATACACATATCCAATCGACAACGGTGAGATGTATCGTATCGTATCGTATCGAGTTATATAGTCGTTTCGACGATGAATGGGATTACTTGCATCTAACTATGCGACGAGTAAAAAATTAATGTGCAAATATTATGACTTAGGTACCTATAACATAATGGCTCTGTGCGCTTAACATTGATGATATTTTTTAAGGGTTTGTTTACTATGATAGATTATACTCTTGTAGTATCGATGAACTAGTAATAGTTATAGGTTATTAAAAAATGACTTATTCACATGATAATGCTTAAGGAAGTTATGTGTATAACCTGAATAATTCCCTACATTTATATAAGTACTGGGTAATGTTATCAGATACAAAAATTTAAAATGTACAAACTATTAATTTCTTACAGATTTTCGGTGAGTTCTTCGGTAAGTCGATAATTGTATCGATCAAATATATCACACAATACAATTTTAAATATAATATATATAATATGTGACTTTTCTAGTATATTACTAATATTTATCTTGTTTTATAATAGTTTAGATAACACAAGCTTTAGGAGTCTAATAAAGAGAATTCATTGAATAAATTACCATTAAAAAATTACTTTAAAAATGTTATCGCACCCAAAAGTTTGTATCCGTGGTAATTACAACTGATTAATCGTCTGGAAAAACACTGTTCGATTCGTAAAAAATCTTATTTTTTTATTTTACGGTGCAAGAGATTTGACCGCTGCATCGAATACCGTCATATGGAAAACATTATAAGTACATTTTGGATCGTTGACAAAAAATGTACACTCCCTAAAATTATATTGTTTGGCGTACACATTATTAAAGTTTAAACTTTGTTGCGTTTACATTTTTTCCGGCATTTTAGATTTATTTCTAGGCAAGCTATAAATTAATTTCATGACCTTGTAACTATGAATGAAATATCATGAGTTTTTAGTGCATAATTTTGCATATTTTGAGATGTTTTACATTTTAAGAACATATTTTCTTAGCTTAACGATTATTTAGCACATTTAATGATTTTATATCATGCTTGATGATTATTAACATGTATAGATAAGAACGAATATTGGTGGTAAGCTGCAGTGCACGAAGTTTGAAGCGATAAAAAAATAGTACTTATGATTAAAAAATGTATTAATTAAAAATAAAGATATTCATTTGAGTTCCTTATTATTTTGTGATCGTGGTCAACAATTTATAAACAATAACAATATATATGCATCGAAACCTGTATTTATTCTATGATACGACTTGATTACTGTATAGTTCATATTTGCAAGTACAATAATTATATATTAAATACGTTAATTATTGTAGTAGATAGATTCATAAATTAATATTTTGTGGAATTCAGAATACAGTCAACTCTGTGTAATATGGAACCTGAATAACATGGAAACCTGACTAATGGAAAATGTTACGGTCCCGGCGAGCCTAATGTATTTTTAAATATATCGTTTCATGATTTTTTTATAAAATCAAAACTGAATTAATAGTTTAATAAAATATTGTACCTAATCAAATAGTACACACAAATCCAATAAATTATAAAAAATAATAACATATTATATAATAGGTAAACAATTGTTTAGTACGCTATAGCTATATTTTTTTTTATGTTTTTAAGTTGGTATTTTTAATTTTTGAACTTATTATATACACGTTTATAATATTTTTAGAACTCTTTGTATTATATTAAAGAGTATATACATCTTATGTACCTATATTGTACACGGCTTCGTCTGTTTGAGTAAAACGGCATAAAATGAGCGTTGATGATCGTCAATATGAACAGTGTAAATAGTTGAAAATGTTTTTTTTTTCGAGAACTAAAATAATTTATTACAATTTGAAAATCACACTAATAATTTACATTATTAAATTAATTGTGTACGACGCATATAGAGATAATCTGTTCTTTTTTCGATCCTATCCAGGAAAAATTCAAACCACGCCACTGAGTGTGCAAGAAGTTTGTGACGGGGTTTGGGGGACGAAACAAAAATGTTTACACTGCATAATATATTATATTTATGCCAAAGCTTGGTACACTAAGGTGTATTATTGTATTACTTGCGTATAGTTTAAAAGTTTAATTTTGCCAGTTTCGAAGTATATACTCTGCCGAAAAGCTTAAGTCTATGTATACAGAGTGTGCTCGCTGCACAACGTCTATAATAATATACTACATGCTATTGTATCATGTTACGGTGTGTGCAACCAGGCTCAACTCAAAAACTTTGCCGGGCTTTATATACTACATATTATAATAATACAATATGATGAAAGTTGGTGGTGGTAGGACGCAGTGGCTATTTTTCCAGTGTTAGGGAGCGCGGCAGGATGTGTTATAACATACAGGTACGACATAATAAACGGACAGATTTCGATTATGGGTTACTCTTTGATGTTGGTAGGGAGTAGAGGGATAGGAGTATAATCGTTGTTTCGGTAAGTCAATGCAGTTTCAGTTGTCATCATTATGATGTCTTGGCATATTCGCGGTAAAGATATTATTTTCAAACCAGCAATACGCATTCCACATAGTATGATGACTTCACGAGTGATCCAACATTTCATGACTTACTACCAATGCATTCACGGAAATGGCCATCAAATGGATAATGCTGTGTTCCATACATAAACTGAATACTATTTGTTACAGAATCTTGTAAATTCAACACAAATAATTCTATCAATTTTTTGAATATTTTTTTGTTTTTTGAAATCCATTTTTTATTATAGCACACTCCGTATAATATAATCATATACATTCAATAATAACCATGGATTATCAACAATTTTATCCAATTTTATCAAATTCGTTAAATGTAAATCTGACACCACATGCATCATTAATTACATAATATTAATAATACTATTGTTATCGCCGTCTATCGCTCAAGAGAAAAATAATTTTCAACAACAAACCCCCCATGTGTAAGTATAATTCGAATATTAATATTTCAAAACGTGCGATATATGTGTGTATCGGCAGGTACATCGATCACATACTTTTTCGCACGTTGGGAACCAGGTGATCGGTTCAGTTTTAATTTTTCGAAACGACCGTCGAGGCGGTATCGCGAAAAAGACGCAGAGCCATAAATAAACGATAAATCGGATTGAGCGACTGCAAGTCAGCGGTAGAAACGATTTATACATACACACACAGTCATATATATATATATATTATATATACATTTAATAATAACAATAATACGAACCGGAACAACAATGCTGGAAACGTCGACGGGTGAAAACCGCGAGCGCGTCTCGTAACAATAATAATATTTTAGCCATGCTTTCCGGCGGGGCGCGCGCGATAACTGATGTATTGCTACGGTGGCGTATATAATATTATAGTACGCGTACACACACATACACACACACACACACATACATACACATAGTCATGCCGAACCTCCCAGCTGATGTACGATAACTCGTTTTTTATTTCCGCTTCTCTTATCTATGTTATAATATTATGATAATATCACATTATATATATTATATAATATGATAAACTCACGGATATATATATATATAGGTCTAGGGCGTCTATGGATGAGGTTAGGGGTGGTGGCGATGGCCAGAAAAACAACCCTTTGTCATTTTTTTTTCGCGTTTTCCATTTTTTTTCTATATGATAATAACCCCTAGCTGGTTCGTTGAAATATGTACTGCCATTTCAACTTCGGACCACCACCGCGTGTCTATATATGTAATAGTGCCCCGCGTGATAATAAAGCACGTTAATCCGACAATGGTGGTGGTGGTGGAGAGAGGACGAAACTACAATATAAATCCGACTGCAGCACACACTGAGTTTAGTGGCAGCGATGACGACGACTATACGATGATGATTATCGTTACGCGGGAAAAAAAACTAAACTAAAATAACACCGTAATAACAAACGGAAAAAAAAGTTAAATAAACCGACCGCTCCGATCTACAGCCGGGTACTATAATAATATGATATATTAATATATTATGCGATAATGATTTTAATACCACGTGAATAACACACAGCCCGTGAGATGACGCGTTTATTTTTTGTCGTAGGTCTGTTCGTGACGACCACCCCGAAATCACTTCGAGTATTGTATTATATTATATTAAAAGTACACGGTTGTTATAATATAGGTACCTATAAAGCGAATTTCTATCAATGGAATTACATTAGTGAGTCATATTGTTTTTTTGAATGATTATTGATTCGACGAAACAAATTTTTTTTTAAATCATTTTTTATTGTTATTATTACTATTAATATTATATTAATAAACGTTTTCATACATATTATATTATTAAAAATATAATAATTAAAAAAAAAACGAATTATAAAATGTAGTTAATACTATTTGGGCAACGCAAAATTTATTTTCCATTTAAGCCTAAATTAATAACTATTAAAGCCATACAAATGTTTCAATTACCAGGTAAAAGTAATTCTAACTTCTAATATAAAAGGCCAATTAAACATTAGCTTTAGGTTTTCACTTTTTCATAATAATAAACGCTATATTCTATAAGCAAAGCGATTATATAAAGCAAAACTCGTTGTTCTATAAAGTATATGAAATGGCTGTAACTGCAGGACCAAATTGAATTTTCAAAAAAGTTTCCAATGATTTTTTTCACTCCAATATTTGTTATATACACTTGGAATTAGTATTTAACTTCCGAAACTGTATAAATATATAGACATTTAGTATAGAAGAGAGGCAGATAAAAACAGATTCAGAGTAACAGAGAGACAAATAAATAGAGAGAGGCAGTCATTGGCTGACCGGAAAAATTAATTTGCAAATAGATACCCCCACCTATTGTCTTATTTCACCAACTGACTGACTCTTAATGAAATTATAACTTTTTATTGTTTTTCTTATTATTTAGTTTACCTACAGTATAGTTTTAAAAACGTAATTGATTTTGTTTACATAAAAAAATCGTCTTTTCCGCATACTCCATAAAATAAATTTAGAATAAGCGTCTGTCGAATTAAAAGTTACAAAATCGAACAAATTAGACAAGAATCACACGCTTTATATTTTATAGTTATCATAATATATACTAATGCGTAGTACGTAATCACACAAACAGGTCTTTTAATTTATTGATACAGAAATATTGGTATTTTGATATTTTAAACTTGTTAGGTATTTTGGTAATTAAATATTTCTGTTTTTCGAAAAACCGGGCTTATAGTTTTTATCAATATCTGTGGTAGCAAAAAGTTATGAAAATGTTATCTAAATATCAGATAGCCTAATATTAAATCAGTTATCCTTCAACTTGAGTTCGAATATTGTTATACTGGTTTGATTTTTATTAACTTATCAAATAAAATATGAATCGAATTAAGGTGGAAACGCTAAGAACATTGACGAAACAAACGTATAGAAACTAGTCAGTTACGGCATTATCCAAAACAATACAATATAAATATATATATATATATATATATATATATGTATATACCTACTGCAGGATGCGGTGCATGCTATATATAATGCCGGAAAAGTAATTGTTTGGAATTTGCAGTAATTATGTTACAGTGTGTGATTATTAACATACCAGTGAGTGGTTGTTAGTGATCCAGAGTGAGTTAGATGGATTAAAATACTTGAATTGTCCTAATTTAAGAGGATTTTACCGCACACTTAAGTTGAATGCTCAAGTTCAAAATGGAATCAGGAGTAGTTTATACCACGTTGTGTGTTATATGAATATATTCCATTGTTTCGAATTATTTTGATTTAAACAAAGGTCGTGGCAGACAGTGTAAGCATGAGTGCTTTATATATTTTGTTCCTTGTAATGTATATTTTAATGAAAGTCCATGATAATCTTTAAAAATTTAAAGAGAAATACGATAATTGAAGATATTCAGAAAATATTCAATGTGTCGAATTACATGACATTTTTACACGAATGAAATATATATTACACGTTGCCAAAAGTAATAAGATAATAATAAATTTCAATTTATTGATTGTTACATTGTTACATTACTGTCAATAATTATTTTTAATTTATAAGTACATATTAGTGCAATTTATCAATTTATCGAGATATATGCACATTTTACTAATAATAATAATTCTGATATAAAAATTTGCCCAAAATGATAAATGTGTTGTAGAATTTGTCAACTTTTTATTGTACCAACCAATCCCTAAATTTATATAAAGCATAATTTTTATTTATGTACACTCATATTGTGTTCTATATATTATGACATTAATGGTACATACACAATCTATTATTAATATTATGATATCGTTGTTAGAAATGATCTACAATAATTCTGTAATGCATATACTTTTGGTCTAACTATTTTACATTAAAATGTGCTACTGCAACTTTGAAATATACCGAATTTCGTATATTTAATAAACAGATTTAATGGATCAACTAAACTATAAATATTTATAAAAGGAGAATTTTTTTAAATTTGAACATTAATTATCTCAAAAACCATATTAACGTTTTCGCAAATAACAAATTTTTATTTACATATTTTTAAATTAAAACAAAATATATCTTATGATTGTTTTGCATTATCACATGTTTACTTTTTTTTTTAAGACAGAATACGTAATTTTTATTACATAATATTATGTTTTAATCACGGGTAATCCTAATTTTGTGATACGAATTTATACTGAAATCTAGTACAGATGCACAACAGAAATAAAAAAAAATTCTTCTATTTCACAGTATAAACGATAATTAAATATAAATAACAAATATTTGTACTCAACATAACGATCTAAATATATTATTATTCGTACACAGTACAGCATACGTTTGTTTGTCTTGCACGGACGAGTAATTCATTCTGCGTAAACGAGATGGATACAAAATCAATTATCGTAGATGTAGTATTTACGGGATTGGTTACACGAAGATCGGTTCGTGTAAATAATATAGAAATATATTTTGATTTTGTAGCGGAAGTCATACTGTGATTGATTATGTCATGTGCATTCATTATAATGATAATAATGTATCGTAAACAATGATTATTCTGGGTAATATAATAAATATAGAGTATAGATGTAATTATTATTGAGGCTTAGAGTGCAGTAAAACAAGTATAAAATATTTGTATCTTGTTCAACAAATAATAATATTAATAATAAGTATTCATGTACAATTTAAAGTTTAAATTTTGTAGTTAAAATTATTTATATAAATACTTGTTATTAATATTATTTTTTGAACAAGATATAAGCATTTTTTGTACCTAAAATAAATATACATATTATACAGTCATATGATTTTATTATTAGGAATAGAAAATTAACATATAGTCAAAACCGCATCGTGTCATACATAGGAAACCATAATGATATAATGACTAATGAGTAATATATTATTATATCCTTTGATCGGCGCATTGTATAGACAATTTCAGTACATTACAGCGTAGTGGCTTTCCAACGGTATTCCTCGCGCTATTATCGGCACAAACGAAATGGAATAATAATAATAGTAATAATAATAATATTATATTAACTCGCTATGATGACTGTAATGATGTGTCAATTATCCAAGTGAGCACACGAAAGATAGAAAGTTCACGGAATTCTAATTATGTGACAACGGTAGTGAGTGAATGTTTTAGCCATACCACAATAACCTATAAGTTTGCATACGTAATGAATCCATTGTCAAGTTATTAGACACAGTTGTGGCAAATTATTTGAAACCTAATTTCAAAATTGATCGAAGAAAGAATATTATAATAAATATTAATCAAAAAATAAAATACAATATTTTTTTATTATAACAAAATATTATCATACCTTTATAATATATATGTATATATATATATATATATTATATTGCTTTTAAAATGCGAAAAGTTATCATTAAATTCAAATGTAATAAAACAACTCATATTATAATATTTAATACATCTGTTCTAGACCTATTATTTTTATTTTTGAGAGAGAATATCTTTTAAATATTTAAGTCATCATTTTAGAATAACATTTTTATAAATAATTAAATATTAACAAATAAAGTTGAAAAATGTATTCAAGTCTACCACAAGTGTTTCAGACGATGATTGAATACATAGGTACCTAGTACGAATAAATTACCAACGTTTAAGATATATAATGCAAATTTGTTATTCTTATTTCTATTTTTATTCACAAGCTTGAATAAATTGCATGTTAAAATGAAGTAAATATATATTATACAGGGTTATTCACTAAGCATGTGGTCTATCTCTAATTTTGTAAGACATATATACATATGGATAGTTTGCTTAGGTAAATATTAGATTTGTATAAGAATTCTTAGGTTATTTTTCACTAAATATAATATTATAAATGTATTTTCCGCAATGTCTATAAGAGCAAAAACATTGGATAGGTATATTGTTTATGTTTATAAAAAAAAGTAATATGAGAGATTTGATAAAATAGGAAAATTAGGCATTATTAGATATTTAATCGATGTTAGAAGATAGCTATGATAATTAAATACTAATATTTTTCAATTTGTTAAAATTGTCTGAATAGTAACTAATGAAAAGAAAATTAAAAAAATATTAAATTTACATACATTTGATGATCTTTGTATAACCAAGATCAGGCGTCCGGCTAGTATTATTGACTATTATCTCTTTTGAATATTGATTTAGATGCATAAGGATTCTCAAAATACTAATCTACTAAATTAAATCAAGTGAAGGGGGGGGGAGAGATTCTCTTTTAAAAAGTAGAAATTTGTATCGCCAAATCTCACAAAACACATCTTAAGTAGTACAACAATTATCAAGTATATGAAGTTATACTGTTTATATATATTTAAAGATTCCAAAAATCAGATTTTGAATAACTGACTTAATTATAGTAAAAAAAGACAGGTGAGTATTCTTGGTGAATTATAGTACTATAGTATAAAATATAATATATTTTATTATAGGTGCGTTTATTAACATTACAAAATGTATGTTAATGATTAATTTAATAAAAGTAGAATAATCATATTAAATTCATGATTCAGCAAGATATTTGAAACAGACCTACCTACTTAAATGTATTTTACCGTACATTGAGTTAACATAAAATAATACTAATAATAATAACGATAACGCACAAAGAACGTTTAAATTAGGTACGAACAAAACACGAAGAAGCATGGAATTATTCATTTACCGCGTTATAGAAAAAAAAATACTACATCAAAGAGTAATATTATAGTGTTATTATATATATATTATAATATACACATATAGTGGAAAGAAAAAATGCAGATATGACAAACTATGTATATATATATATATAACAGTATTTATAAACATAAATTTCGAAACGAAATGTTATCATAACATAATAATAAAAATAATAATAATAATAACGGCTACAGTTCGGTACAACAGTGGTTTGGAAAGAAAATTAGCCTTCAGCGTGTACAAAACAGAAAAGTATGAATACATATATATAGGTACTCTAAAAATGAAAAAAAAACTAAACAAATAGAACGAATAAAATAAAAGATTACGATTTATGTTGTTTTTACAAGTTTTGTTCAGTCAATCTTTTGTGTATTATAATAAACGAGCGACTGGGAGAAAAAACACCGTGTAACTGTGTAAAGTACGATGTTTTCGACGCGGGAGGGGAGAAAAATGAATACGATTACGGGGTCGGGTGACGACGACTAGGATGAGAAGAGAAGGGAGATACAGCGCTCTGTTTTTCCTGTTTTAAATCAAAAACTCGGCGGTGTTAAAACAGTTCACACAAAACGATACATAGGTGATTTAAAAACAATATTTAGGATATTCGTGATGCGCGTGTTGTGTTGTTATAATATTATTTGATACATTTTCCATAGCTGCACAAGACAGCTGAAGAACACGAATGATAAAAAAAAACCCGTCGGTTTCTATACAGCGTAAGTTGTGGCAGAGCTCATCTACCTCCGTCCCGTTGAAAAGGTTAGATCAGATTTAGTGATGTTACAATATTTGAGAATTGACATATAATATTATGTTATATAGTGTGGACGGGAAATGCCGAAGGAGCGGGCGCCATTGCTACTGTTTAGTCTTTCAGCCGTACGAAGGAAGCGCATTATATAAAAATAGAGTATATTATGTAAACAAACTCTGTCTCTTAACAATAACGTATAAATATATATATATATATATATATACGTATGTACATTGTACACATACTCTTATATAGGAGTCGAGTGACATTTTATGCGGCTGATACGGGTTTGGCAGCAGGGTTAATGTGTATGTCAACGGATCGTCGTCGCGTGTCTTCGGCACACTCACTTTAGAGAAGAATCGCCGATAAGTGATCGGAGAACGATTGGCTAGAGTACGGGTAAGGCGGGATAGAGGTACCTCGGGTTTTCGGCACACGCACCGCTCGTCCACTTGGATGTACGCTAAAGGGATGAAGGACGAGGGTTTACGATTTGCTGTTATAGTTTTCCACAAAGTTACACCCTCCAGTCTACCATCCCGTCCATCCTCACACCTGCCTATCACTGGAAAAACTAACCTAAAACGTTCCACGTACGGCTTTTATATAATGCCCCTCCTCCCCCCTGTATGCGAACGGAATTACCTTTTAAACCGTGGGGCCACTATCGTTCATGCATATTCATGTGTAATAATAATATTAGGTCTGTGCGCACGATCGTTTTAGGATTACCGCGTGTTTTATCCTGCGTTATTGCAAATATCGTGGGCGTGCGACATGACCGTCCTGGGGATGAGTAGTGGTTGTCGGGTAGAGGTCGATGACGAGGCGGAAGAGAGCCGTCAGTTCATATATGTATATATGTGGGTATATATACATATATTCACCCGGAAAGGGTAAGGTTACAGAACTACGCGTTATACGTATTATACAGAGTGATGGGAGATGGTCCGCTTTTGTATAATGTTTTAGTCACCAGGACAAAATGGAAAAACACAAGCCCTGATCATCTCTTTATTATAGTACTATGTCGAATTGACGCGGTCATTTAGACGCTCGACAATTATAAACGAAATAAATAATAATATTGTATTCGAAATAAATATTGGGATAGGTAATCAAGTTATTAGGTACATGTAATATAATATTATGTCATGTTATACTTTTTTAGTATTGCCTGTATCAAAATTTAACTATAATCTGTTAAATACTTTGGGTACACTATATATAATATAGATTATATTATATAATATTATTTACACACAAAATATATGAAATTTATAAAAATTTAACAAGAACAAGACCCGAGTTCTTTGCTCAATGGATTTGTCCATAAAAAATAATTTGATGATGCAATTTAAATAAAAATTATCGAAGACGAGCATATACAATACAAGATAAAGTATTTGAAAACAAAATAATATTTTAAAATAGAACAGTGAAAAAATATGAATGTGTTAGCTTTAAAATAATTTATAATGTTATATTTTGTATAAACAAAGTAACAAAATATATATGGGACACAATCATGTGCTAGATAGCGTACAAATTAATGCTAAAATAATATTGAACAAAATATTAAAGACTACACGCTACATTGCTACAACAACAGTAATGACTAGGTGTGTCATATTTTATATACAACACAAATTATACGCAAGCTCGTCGGCAATTCGATAAAATATTGAATAAAATAAAAATAAAATAATGTTGAATATCATAGGCGTTAATAATAATGTATTAAAGCAGTAAAAACCAGTGTTAATAAAATATAATAAAGTATTATATCATCGGGTAGAATTTATTGTTATTGTTATATTATAATTCCTTTGGTGTTTCACCGCATTTATCTTCAGCAATTGTTCGAACTAAACAGATAACGAAATTGTCTGAGATGCAGATAACAATTGGCTGTTATATAATGCCATTCTGTGTATTGAAACGATAATGTACCCGCCAAAATGTTATTGCGTGACGCGACAGCGAAATTCTGATTTTGGGTTTGTAATTTTTATCCTTTTGACTGGAGAATTTCAAATATTATTCTTCTTCAATAAACATGCACATCATAATATTGTAATACAAACATTTATTTTATCAACATATGATAAAATGTAACTTTAAAGGAAATAGATTTCAAATTCACATACAAAGTAGCCCTTTATGGCTATAATATATATATATATTGTAGTTTTTTATTTTTTAACAAACGAATAACCACAAACAAATAACCAACCTCATTTGTTTCGGAAATAATGTTAAAAAAATATAATTTAACTCATAGTAATTTATTCATGTATGTAGAATTAATAAAATTAATTGATTTTTTAATATACACAATTCATAATTTATGTTACAGCCATTTCATGAAATAAATATGATATAATAAATTATTATATGTATATAATATATTATTATAAATATGTATATTTTTGTTTTTGAAAATATTTTATATATAATTTTTCATCGTCACAAAACAATACGTATTATCGTTATAAATATTTATTTTTACTTTTTTGAATAATTATATACATTTTGAATTTCATATTCTAAATTGGAAAAAAATATTTTGATTATGAAAGTTAAGTTTGGGACGAGTTCATTAGTTATAACTTATAAGTATTTACTTTGCTTTCCATTTTTCATTGATTTGTGGTTTTTATCTTTAAATATATTAAAAAAAGTATCTTCATAATATATTTGTAAAACAATTGTCAATTATAGGTCATTTTTTTTTCTACAAAAGTTGATATCCTAAACAATTGTATAAAATATAAAAATCATGACGATGTATTGAAATTGCTTATTTAAAATATTATGACTATCATGCGATATGTAGTTTAATTGATAATAATAATTATAATTTTCGTAAGCACGGATGTTGAAGGTACTGCTGAGAAAATCGAAGTGAAATTGATTTTATTAATTTATTATTAAATATCGAACGTTAAAGTGGCATTTAATGCACCAAGAAAATATTTGAGTATCTATCAAACGTTAGGCTTTACGATTTGATGTAGTTGTATGTACGTTGTATGGCTTTTAATTAAAAAGGTTAAATTGAATTATAATAGTACACACGCCGAAATATTGAAGGAAGAACAATGTTTAAGTACCTTCTATTATACCTTTTTATTATGAATAATTTTTATCATTTGTCTACGTACCTCGTGATACCGATTCCCTTTTCAAGTTTTTTTATTTAAAATGTCTACGTAATTTAAAATTAGTTTTTTTTTTGCGAACCTTTATTAGCAATTTTCATTTTTAAGGAAATTATGTTATAATCTCCCTCTGTTTTGTTCCCCTTAGGAACGTTGGTTAGGTTTTATAATAGTCTTAATTTAACGAGATTGTAAATGGTTAATTTCAAAAGGCATTTTTAATAGCCTCGAGATATGGAGGTATGTCCATACGATACAATCCCATATAATGTTCATATACTAATATTTCCGTACTCCTAAAACCGTGAACCGATTGGTTTTATTATATAAGATTATTTTTGAACCAAAAACTCATTATAATATAATATTGTTATTATTATTATTACATTAAGTAATTACGGTATGTTTTACTTAATTTATTACGACAATTGTTATTAAACTAAGTTTTACGTGTTTTTATCTATGTAAATTAGTTTCATTCAATGTCGTTTGTCACGGACATCATGCGGGCAATCAAATTAATAATAAGTACGCCTTACGTGGGTTTACAAATAAATCGTTATCACTGCATCAATAGTCGCATCAATTTACACATTAAATTAACTATTATAATAATAATTAATAAGGGAAGAGGATTTTATTTTATTCGTATAAAATAAAACGAATAATTATATTATTTGTGTGTTCAAGAACTACAACCACGGTAGTTTGCCGTAGGTCAAATGTACATTATATGTAAAGTACATATAATAATTTGTTTAGATTTTAGATTATTCCGTCGACGCATCTTTATACGATAAACGAAAACGACAATGTAAGTCAGACGACAATACGAGGATTTACATAATATTATTATGTTATGTGCGTAGTAAACAGTAACACAAATTTACACTACAATTTGTATAATACTGCGTCGTATACTCATATGTTTATAGATACCCGAAGAGTTAAGGTGCCTACTTCACGGTTTCTGATTCGACAGAGTCGAAATCGTTATTCGTATGTACCATGATGATATTTTATTTGACTTTAGAATATTATAGGTAGGTATGCAGTATGTAATATTGCTCTACTGTCTCAACCACTCGTTTGATTGTCAATATTACAATTATGAAGTATTTTAGTCTTGTAATATGCTGGCTTGTAGAAGATAATCGAATCTCCATTCTCATTTTCTAGGCTACAGCAAGCAAACGCACCTTTCATCGGTTACCGCGTCATCGTGTGGGTTTATAGTTAATACGTATATAATTAATTTTAAGATCTAAATACGAGAATGTAATACTTAAATCGTTTACAAAACCATCTCAGTGTATTACACCGGATAAGGTGTATGAGCTTTGAAATTATTCAGACCAACAATTATTTATATAATCCACGTGAAATGAAACAAGGGCGGATACAGTGGGGAGGCAATGGGGGCAATCCCCCCTCCGTTCACAAAAAAAAAGTATCATATATTCCAACAAAGTTTTTTTTTTAAATAGATTATGACCTTATTTTAGTTGATGACTAACAAATTGCCCCTCCCCCCCGTTTAGGACCACTGTTTCCGCCCTTGAAATTAAATAATAATATAATACTATTTTCCAATACGAGTTAAAGGAAGCGTCGCGAGCCAGATTTTATTTACAATATTACTAAATAATGACGTAAAATGATATATGTTAATATAATAGTACTTAAATTTATTTTTACTTAATAGTATAACAATAATATAATATTGTTATAACTGTAAAGGCTTTATAATATAATATTATTAACAAGATCGAAATTCGAGTGGCTTATACTCATGCTATTGCAGTATATTTGCTTACTTACGAATATTATTATTTTTTCAAAGAAATAACTGTACTTCACGCATGTAATCATAATCGTACTAAGATAATTTTTGATATTTAACTTAGTAGCACCACGATGACCTTCATAATATTATTATATGTATATATTATAGGTACGACATAATATAGAGAAAATTACTCGGTGTTGAACCAATTAATATTTCCTTTCATCTCGTCAGAATCATAACAAGATATGCCACCAGCGTTTGTACTTTTTCCCTTGTATTTTTTTTCCATTTCATACTTCGCGGGGAAGGGGGAAATGGTAATTAACCCTATTTAAAACAACAAACTCGCATGCTTTAAATATGCACACCACAGGGCTGATGTTATCTCTAAGAAATCTTTTTTCGTCCACTCGTAACCACACTGTCGTCACGACGAGTGTCATTTCGAGAGCTGCACTTGATCGCAGAGCTATACAATTAGAATACAGTGCGCTGCAATGAGTTCATTGCAAAAACGTTTTTTTTTTTCGAAATACCACTGCACGTGTGAACGCGTATATTAATTAAATTTGCCTCTCGAGAAATTAAAGGGAATAAAAGCCTTTTTCGTGGTTATACATTTTTCTGTAAGGACTTTTTTCCTTTTTTTTGCCGACTAATGTTCATGGATCTCCCACTCGGCCGCCTTCTATAGTGTTGTGAAAATAGGTGATCATAAGGTTTTATGAATAAAACCTAATGATATTACTACGTAAGTAAATGCGTAATTTTCATCAAAGAGTATGTTTTTACTTGTGTTATTATTGTTACGTTGTTAGAGAAACAAGTTCATAAAATAATAACAACAAATATTATGTGAGATACTAACATAATAATGTTATTAACTGCCTTGGCGAGATACGATTTAAAGATAGTATTAATGTATGGAAACGTAACATTATTTTCTTTCTGAATTATTTCGGTATGGAATAAATAAAATGTTAAAACAACAGTAAACAAAAGCAAATTTATCAATGTTCCTAACAACTACCATATTATGACCAATTATAAATAATATATTATAACCTGAAATTGTATACAGGTGAGCGACTAAGTTTAAGTTTCTTAAAATTGTTAGTAGTACTCAAGGAGTATTCTATGCCGATACAAACTTTTATTTTTCAAGTGACAACACACTTTTTATACTGTAAAATATTTGATAGATGCTTTTTTTTTATAAAAATGTTGGAGTATCTATAATTAAAAACTCAAGTAGTTTCTCAGTTATAAAAAGTATCATAATATTATAAGGATAATAGTCCATAAAAATTGTTTCACAAAAGCATAAGGTAGATACGATATTGAATCTATAGCATTTACAAATTATAAATATTTACAGAATAAAATCAATCAATAAAATGTTCAAATAACTATTACTATATCTACAAAACCTATTGTCATGGTTCTTTTATTCTTAGTTCACAAACTTAAGTAACTCAAAAACTACTGACTTTGATTTTTATAAATAAGAATGTTCAGATAAATTACCCGCTAAATAATTTACATTAGAAAAGAGAGAGGTTGAAATCTGAAAAATAGAAGTTTGTATTTGCACAGAAAATTCTTTAAGTAGAACAACAAAATATCAGGAACTTGAAAATATTATCTTTGAGTATATTTATCAATTGCAAAAATTTTATTTTGAATAATTACTTTATTAAAGAAATTAATGAGGATGAGCTCAAATCATGCTGTGTTACGCATTTTATTTATACGTTAAGGCGTATATGAAATTATAAATTTATAGAGTTTTTCGCTGCCGTCAATACGTGAAATATGTAATCGTATTGGAATAAGAAATTTGCCGGGACTTATCTCGTACGTGCGTTTAGGAACCACACTGCACCGAATCGCTTTTTTACATAAATAAAATAAATCTGATAAACAGGTAAACAATTGCTGTATTAAATCAACAACACGCACACTGTCACATATGTACCTATACAGAGTTCAATATTCCCGAAACGTAAAATATTGAACATAATATTATTATCATGAATCATAACATTATAATAGTGAGTATGATTTCGTGGGTTATCATGTTAACAATTATTTATAGAGTATGACATACGGAGCGATTCATAAAATGCACAAACGCAACGACATCAATCGTTACAGTGCCGTTCAGTTGGGTTAGATAGATACGATAAAAATAGTCTTGATTCGACGTATATGAACATAACATAAAAATATATCATAACAATTTATACGCTTATTTTATATGGTCAAAAAAATTAAAATATGTTGTAAAAAGAAATATATGTTAATCATATTGTACGTAGTGGGTACTGATGATTTTAAGAGTGCTGTATTCTTAGACTGAAATAGATAAGATAAACTTGTTTTTTTGCTAGATTTAAATGTATAATGTCTGGTTTTACATCAGTAGTTATAAATTCTAAGTTAACAATCTAAAATTGAATTCCACGAAGGAACACTACCTCCAACAGGAAAATTAAATTGGCGTACTCTTTAAATCATCGGAACCTACTGCTGAACCCTGTATGGATGTATATACCATGTTTATTATTATTATGTCTATGGAAACTACACCCCTTACATTTCTACATTTCCATAGTTATTCTTCCGTTTTTACACTATGACGTTATTTAATTGTATATATCATACAAACCCTTGAACATTTTAAACGTTAATAATTCATGTATTATATAATATCATATCGAAAAAGTATCACTGGCAATGGTTTTTTTTGGTTTATTAATTTTTGTCATATAGATACCTGTAATTTTTGGTCGCACAAAAATTCGAAAAAAAGTTATAAATGAGATTTAAGTTACCACGTTTAATTTATGAAAACATTTTTAAATTCAAATTAAATTATTATTAATATTCACCTCCTCCATGATATATTTAAATAATAATGTTAAGTCTGCAAAAGGAGTACGCGGGCTCTACCGGTTAGAGGATTATAATATAATATTATATTATATTACAGTGGTTAGCGGGCGTGTATAACGAATACAGTAGTTTAAACAAAGTGTTGGAACCCGATATATTACACGAATTAATTATGTCGCCAAATGATTACTACTGAATTACTATTATTTAGAAATTATATTATATATTATGTGAATTATAAGTTTGGTAGAATATAATATATTATAATATGATTATATATTAAACATATAAATATATGCTGGATTAATGATAATATTATATAGTTTAACTTTGATTTAGATATTTACATGCAATATAACTCACAAACGTCGAGAAACGATGATCCGAAAAGTTACTACTAACAATAGTTTTGGTAAGTTATCAAAGATTAACTTTATTGTAAATTTGTAACAATATAGGTACGTTGAAATAATTATTTAATTGATAATAAAAAGAATATTAACTTACTCATACCACGATAAAATTATCAACAGTAAATTTAAATGTAATTTTAGGGAGAGGGGTTTTTCGATTCCCCCGTTTTAATAATATAATTCCACCCGATATTTTTCTTTATTGATTCCACCGGCTATCAATTTCGCTGAACTTTTTTATACATTAATTCCGACGGTTTTCAATCCGCTGAACATTTTTAAGTTATTTATTTTAATAATAACAAAATATAAAATGCTTACATTAATATAAAATTAATTTACAGTTCATTCGTAACAATTTTATTTGAATTATTTATAAAAATAAAAAATTGTATTTAGCAACAATTTTTGACGATTATTTAAATAAAAAAATTAATAGATTTAAGTATATAAAACTGGCATCAAACCATTACTCTAAAAAGTAAATCAACTTAACACTACAATACTCTAATTATTATTTCTTATTTTTACTGTACTATTTTTGCCTTTTTGGTGTTATATAAATAAATTGTAAAACATTTTGTAAAAAAAAATAAGTATTTCAATTATATTATGATAATTATTTTAATAAATTTCACTTAGTATTTAATTGCTTTTTTTGTCATAATATAAGTCTAATTGTGTCATATTTTTCGTTGTGGACGATAATGTTTAAGTTGTTTTTTTTAATAATACCAATGTACATACATTAAATAAAATATGTCTCTTCTTGATACAATTTTTTAGATTATATTGATTAAGATATATGAAAATCGATATTCGATGCGATAATATGCGATAGCTTTGTATATTATATTATAAAGTTAAAGTCATATGTTCATGTAATGCTCTACTTCACCAATGTAATTTTATTATGAGTGAACTGTAAATTAATTTTATATTAATTTAAGCGTTTTAAGTGTTATTAATATTAATATAAATATTCAGAGGACTGTTAACCGGTGGAATCAAAAAATAAAAAAATTCAGTGGAGTTGATACACGGCGCAATCGATAGATTTCTTACAGGTAAAAAGGTAATTTCGGCGCAATCGATATACGCCAATTTTTTATTCAAAATATTACCTATTTCGTAGGTAATTAATTATTTTAGGCAAGCTGTATTTTTATATTGTTATTAGAAATGTAGATAATTTATGTAAATTTGAACTAGTAAAAATTGTATTGGAATCCACAAATCGATAAAAATACAATTTTATATTAGTTTAAAACTGCATACACGCATATAGAATAATAATAATAAGTTCACTTTTTAAACCGGTAACTTTAAATTTTACGAAAATATTTGAATTTGTGGCCATATTATATTAGACATCGCACAAAAATCCCGTTTACCGCGCGTATTTATTTTTATGCTCCAATATAAAATAATTTTATTCACGTATCTAATATTATATGTACCTATATGTGCCCGTAATGTATTTATTATTAAATATATCATAATATTGAGTTAAGTAATTCGGATGGATAAGAGAAACATTATTATAATTTTCTTGTCGTAAATACTTCTATGGATAATATTATAATATATCATCCAATCTGCAGTCAATTTTTCAAAGGTACTGCACTGTGAATACAAATTCCGAGCAAAGCGGACCAGCAATTGGTTTTTACGACTTAAGATTTAGGAAATTGGACTTGAATTTTTTAAAAGTTTTTAAGATAATTGAAATTCATAAAAATACATGTTTCATGTTTATATTCAAAAGTACCTATACATATATATTATTTAATTATTTTAATATGATTGAAATCATTATTTGTTCATAGTCGCCTGCAGTGATATAAATATATAAGCATTCGTTAAACAATATAGAATTACGTCGGAAAATTAAATCCCTGAATGGCTATATAACAATATACGAAACGACAAAATACAACGCTACCAACGCCCATGACGCAATACTATTGTGTACTTTCATTTCTCTAACAACAAAAACAATAATAATAATAATTAGATATGATATTATACCGAACAATTTATTATATTAGATGTAAAATCCACCCTATCGTGACGGTTCTAATCCGTTACCAAATTAAATATTTCATGTTCAGCTCTAATTTGAAAGAAAAATGGTCCGTTTATCGCCGTTAATTCCATTAGTTTGTTCTTTCGACGTTCTACGCCCTGCCGCACTGAACACAAAGTTTGCACAAAGACAGGTTTTATGCAAAATTGTATATTCAATGATTCGTGCATCAATAAACTATGTGTTTCCCATCGAATTACAAAACAATAAGTGTATTATTATTATTTTAAAGTAGTGGGTTGTTTATTTTTCATTTAAGTAACAATTTATATTTCGAGAGAATTAATCGAATACAATTCAAAGAAAAAATATGTATACAAAATAATCTCTCTTGTATGTACAAGTGAAGTGCACACAACATTTTTTTTAACTTTTACTGTATACTATATACACGTACCTATGTATATTATATATATAATATATTTTATATACATTGTTATTAAATACATTATAACACAAAAAGCTGTTGTCAAATTTAGCTGATTTGGGCTATTTTGAAAGCGATAAACAAACTTACATACAGAATAAAAACGTAAACGATCTTAAACGAGAATTATTTTGAGGGGAAAAATCAATAACGCTCGTCTAACGGAATTCAATATAAAGTTCTTTTAAAAATAATTACTTTTACAACGGAATCAATAAATAACAAATAAATATATTTTGAAACAATAAGGTATAGTTTTTGATTATTATACCAATTTATACGTATAGAACTTAGAAGCTAGATTAAATACTACGCATTATGATGGTACAATCTATAATAGACATATAATTTAATTACGTATATACCCGTTTTAATGGTTCAAATTAAAGTAATAACGTGTAATTATTATTTTTTTTTTTTTTTTATATATCTTAATACCATAAATCGTGCAGCGTCCTAAATATTAGGAAAAGTCTATAAAATAAAGTAATACTAATGATATAATTAAAATTGTATTGAATTTTATCCAACTAAAACTATTGTAATGGACGTGAATCCAGAATTTTAGAAAACCAACGTTTACATAATATTATAATCATTGGTTTTATGACAATTTTTGAATTTAGTTTAAAACTTATTTTATTGCAACCGAGGCATACGTTGATAAGGAAATTTAATTATATTAAAATACTAGCTGTCAATCCAAATTTGTAAAAAATGTTATGATAACATACTATTATTTGATTATCAAAATGTTTTACGTCGTCCAAATTCTTAGGAAAGTATTCAGTAAAAATCGTTTTATGAAAAAAAAAAAATTTAATTTTAATCTAGAATTTTTCTATTTTATTTGTTCATTATTTATTTCTATATTTCATTTTATTATTATTATTAAAGACAATAACATTTTTTTGGCCGTATTATATTAATCCCATAACTGAAATTGCGTTGACTTCATTTAAATGACAATTCAAATAAATTACACTTTATTTTTTAATTTCCATAATCCATTACGTAGTAATAATAATAAAAAAAAACCAACTAAGCATAATATCTGAAACTGAGCTTCAACAAAGCCTGTTGGGTTTTCTTTAATAAAAAAAAATATATATCTACACGTTAAACGAAAAGAAAAGTAAATGGAAATATGATCGAAAGACATATTATTTTAAGATATAGCTGGCATTCAGTATAAATGTATTACTATACCTACAGTGATAAATGGACAATATTGATATCGCCGTGTACATATAGATAGAATTTTTATCGACAATCGATTCATGCACAATATATTATCAGTATTGTTATTCTCACAGTTGGCGAGTGCGTGTGTTGAGAAGAAGATGACATAGTGACATACAAATCAATAGTGTATAATATTATAATATATATACCTATTATGACACAGTGTAAGATAGAGATTCGGTTTATTTTTTGTGTGTATTTAATGTCCTAAACACTCAAGAGCCCATATTATTATTCTCTGGATAATCGTTTTTTTTCAGTCAAAATCTATTCATTCTAATTCCAACAGTAAGTCGTAACGCCTATCCTGGTTTCATTCTGGAAAAATATTCCCTCTGTAACGGGTACCGAACCACATTTTTAATTTTCTCCCTTGAATTGTAATAAAATATGCAGATTAAAAATGTAAAACTAAAACAATTAATTGACTAAAAATAATTATTTCAAAAGTGTGCAGGCTCGGTCGTTCTCTTGCATTAAAAATTATTGTGAATTCGACTATTTTTTTAGAATAAAAATCGGAGTCAAGATAGTTGTGACTTACGTACTTATTGATACCAATACCATTTGTTCGGTTGAAAATACATAAATACAACATTTTTTTTTTTCGTGACCATAGAATATATTGTTTACATGTGCGCACACGTACGTAAAATTCATTACCTAAGTTAAAGATAGTCGTATAATACCTCTCATGGTAATGACAATTTACGACTAACACAGCGACATGAATGATGACTTAACGCATGTGGAGTTGCTTAGAATCTAGTCATCGCGGGACCCTTTAATAATTAGTTTGCGTTCTTTTGAGTAATTTATTAGTGTATACAATAACATGTACAACGGTTTAATATTATTCCGGCATTTAAGTGTATATTTCTGCACGACTGAATCGGCGTGCAGGGTGCTTTGCAAGATACACACGGTTACACGCAAAAAAAAAAAAAAATTATAAAGAACTTTATAATAATACAACGATAATATAATAGTTATCGTTTTTTATTATTATTATTGTTGTTGTTGTACAACGAATATCCGGTAGTCGAGTATGTAGGTACATATTATTATACCTATATGTATACGGTTTGGGTTGCAGACTAATAATGACGTTTACGGCGTCGGCGAAAAATAAAAATAAAACAAGGAGGAAAAATAAGAGGAAGAGAACGGAATTTTAGAAGCCCCGGGCCAAAAAGCGCAGCCAATAAAAACATTAATACTTATATTATATATACATATATACGTGTACCTAAACGTACACACATATAATACGCGGTCACGAGAGGACGCAGTAGCAGACCCTCCGGCTCACCGTATCATACTACCACTACCGCTATTACCAATGCTACCATTGCTACCATTATATTTGTATATACATATATATTATATATATACACATACACTATTATCCACTTGAACGTGTGCGTCGTCTCTGCAAGATAATAAGAAACGTAAAACGAGAAAGAAAAAAAAATTCGCTCTCTCTTTTGTGCCGCGCGGTACACTCGTCGCGTCTCCACTTCGCAGCTTACGTCTCCTCTTTATCCTTTTATTCCCTTCCCCGACCTTCCTCCATGTCATGCACAATACACACGCGTAGGTATTCCGCTTTTGTCCTGCACCTGCAAAGCACGACCGGAGGAAACCCATTACACACGCACAAGCGCTTATCCTCTGAAGTCTATATGCAGGTATACCTCTACCCGACAAACGCCTTGTCCTCCACATGTATACAATAATATAGTATTGTACATATATGGAGTCATGCGCGATCTACGACACGCTGACAAAATTTATAGCAGCATATTATATATGTTATAACTTTATTGCTATTATATTATGACATCGTTCAAAAAAAAAAAAACAAAACGAAATGGTATAACTGCAATTCGCAAGTCACCTCATGCCGATTAGACAATGTAATAAGTTATATTTCAATCGAGGGTGCGAATTGAATTTACAAAGTACATAATATTTGCAGGACATCTATAAATAATTTATAAATAAAATGACGAAAAACATTTTATTTAAAATAAAAAAGTGAAATTATTTTTTTTAAATTTAATCATAAATTATAAAATTAAAAAATATTTATGAATTCTTGTAAATGTCAGGAACACAGTTATTTTTAAAATTGATTCATCTAGAGTATTATGCTTCATAGCTGTTATTTGATTAAAAATTCTGAAGATGATTTATTGTCAATTTTTTTAACGGATTATTTTCTCGTCAAAGAGCAGAACACATAATATTTCTCTTCGTGAAAAGATAATTTTTTAATAACATTAGAAACAAGTAACTGTATCGAATTTAATGAAGACGATTTATCATTATAATTTTAATATTTCTAATTTATTTGACACTGCTATAATATGCAACTAAAATATGTCGAGTCACTGAAATATTATACAATATTCAATATAAAACAGATTCATTGATAATAAAACATTTTAATTCTGTAGATAAATTAAGTAGTTTCGAAGATTTTATATTTATAGGTTTGCAATTTTGAAAATAATTGAAATAAACTCATTTCGCTTCGTTACAAGAAACGGGAATTACAAATGAAATAATGAACCAATTCTTACTTATCAGTCGAATTAACTTCAATAGACGATATCAACTATATTTAACCAAGGAGATTTTTCCTTTTCTGGTAAAAATAAAGCTCAAAATTAAATACTATATTTTCAAATTCTTGAGATTTGTTTCTGGTACTTAACAATGTCTTGTGAGAATATATAGATTTATTTCTCAAAATATGATGAACCCGTTTTTCAAATAATTGTAGATCATTTAGCGGGTAATTTAAATGAATATTTGCAATGTATCTATCAGAATAGTTTTTGAGTTTAATAACTGTGTACTAACGATAATAAATACTTTATTATGGATTTGAAAAATAATATAGGGGTCACGGTACTTGGTAAATTTTAGTAATTAATATTAATCGATCAATATGTATTATATTTTGTAAAAATGGTCCAAATATAATTATTTATAAATATTAGATCCCATATTACATCAATTTTACTTTTATTCTTTTGTTCACCCACTTTTAAGGATTATTATTCTTACTTCTTAGCATAAATAATTTAAATAACTAAGAATCTACTCGTTCAATTTTTGAATTAGGTACATTAACATTTTCAATTCATATCCATAAAGTAATTTACAGTAAAAAAGGGGGGAGGTTTATTTGAAAAACGGAAGTTTGTATCGCCACAGGGCATTCTTTAAGTAGTTCAATAATCTCAAGAATTTGAAAATATGGTTTTAATGTATAATTGAAAATTCCAAAAATCAGAATTTGAGTAAAATAATTATTAAGAAACAAATGAGGGTGAGTATGCTTTGTGAATTACTCAGTATGTAGAGAATTTATTTAGAACCATATAAGTAGAGAGAGCATAATATTATTGTATAGTCAAATACACGATGTCGAATATTATTATATTGCCCGATTTATTATTTTTTTATCCGATACGATGGTAATAACAATATAATATCTGCACGCGCTGTGACTGCTGCAGCAACTTATTGTACGCAATATTTTATATGTCCGTGACCATGATACATAAATTATAACGTGACGTGTCATTCCACTTTTGTGGTGTACACATAAATTCCGTAATAATATATTATATCTTATACGATTTACATACATCTGTAAAACGCGCCTGTACATCGCGCCATACAACGGACGTCTTATTGAAAATTATACATCGGAATTGTTGGACCTTTGAACAATATTAAGTATAGATACTACAGCCTCGTGAGTTGTATTTCGATAAATCGAATCGTTTCTGATATCGGTTATTTTCACTATTGTTCAGGTTAATTATTTTAAATAATATTTCAATTTACAACTAATCGAAGTATTAAATAAATAAAATTATTAAAAAAATTCATCAAACATAAAATTGTATTGAATTCAATATTTTCTATAAAAATCACACCAAAATTATCTGGAAATATTTGAACTTTAAAATGACCATGTTAAATTATTTTAACAAACTTGAGGTGATTATAATATTATTGAAAAAATCTAGAAACTCAATCTACACGTATATTAAAAATATAAAATTACTCATTTTTTCGTTGTTATTGCGCACCCGTCTGATAAACATCATCTTACATTAAAATTTAACAAAATAAATGCTTTTGTTTTATTATTAATAACAGGATTTTTATATTATTAGTGTAGTTAATATTTTAAAATATTAAAAGTGCTCTCTCGCCTACTATACAATCGAGGATTCGGGACGCCACTGCGAAGTAGTTGGCGGAACAGAGTTACGCCTATATTATTATGGTCGATGTTTCCTAAAATTTCGTCATCGATGGTCGCTTATTAGGACTTGGCCACTTGGGTCATTACAATATGTAATATTATGTAAATTGATAGAACACCCCGCTAGCTATTTAGCCACTTCAATATAACATAATTTATTATAACTAAGCTTGAATTAAACGAGGGTGAACTAAACTTTTACTTCCGTTATGTTTTTTGTTAATGTATATTATAGGCACCATGCGCTATACATATACAGCTACTTTTGCACGGTAAACACTTAAATGTATATGTGTTCCTATATCCGTAAGTGGATGTATGATATTATATTCTCTTCTCAACTCTCGTCTAACGATTATATGCGCCAAGTTCGTGAATATAATACTTATATATATATAAATATGTTATGTTCTTAAACGGATTACTCGAAAAACTTTGTTTCGACAATTAAATTATTTCGGGTTGCATAGCTACGTATCATATTATATAGCCTAATATCTGTCAAAAAGTGTATTTTAGATGGACGTTACACTGTGAATAATAACAGTATATAGTATGTGGATATCTGGTATAGTGAAATATTTCCGAGCGGGTTGTAAGTAGACGTCTTCCAAAATCGCCTACTATATATATAAGTCGTAATAATGTATTTTTTATTTAGGTACCCGGTGAGAAAAAAACCGCCCCTCTCGTATATGTGGTTTATACGGTTTGCTCGTGATTTACGATTTATATTACTTATACGCTAAAAATACGTTAAAAAGCTAAAGAATTTATCTTGCACGACGACCCGACAAAGTCACTCGATCGATTCAATTTCGAAGACGCATCGACGAAACGACTGTACAGACTGCGGTGATTCGATTTTTCGTGTTTTATTCATCTAATGGGCGAGGAAATGGTGTTGGATGATTGCTGTCAAAGCATTTCGAAATTCAAACACGTAAACTGTTCATCCTGGTTCACCAGCCAACAGTTAACTTGCAGATAAATGCTGTTGTATAAGTAAAAAGTCTGCTATGATTCTGAGGTACGCAGACCACGCATTATTATAAACTGATAAATCGACCTTTTCAAAATACCACCTCGAAAAATCTATTTAAAACTGACTACACTAATTTTATAAAGCACATTTTGTGTTTTTGAAAACAATAATGGTTATAATAATACTATTATAGTTTGATGTAGGTATTTAACTAATTTATCTGTTGGATAGCACTACTGAGTATTCTCCTATTCTATTATTCTAGTTATATATTATTTATATTGTTTAATCAAAATTACTTATGGTAGGTACATTATTCTATGTATATTATAATCATTCATTATTAAATAGATAAAATAAAAAGTAGGATTTACATACAACACTAATTATACTACTCCACATCACTATAAGTAATAGATTTTTTTTTATATATTTATTCGATGATGTCAATAGAGTATTATTTTCAGCCGGAAATAGAAAACGAATGAAAATTTTTTAAATAAAAAAGTAGGTGGAGTATGAGAGCAGTAATAATATTGTATTTTTATCACTACTGTGACTACCACATCTGCAAAAGGGTAAGATTGAGTATTAACTAATGAGTATATATCAAGGGAATAAGCGACGTGTTTCTATTTGACACCCACGGTCGAGATACTTAGACAATATGCAAATATTCACCAGATCGGTCGATTCGGAGATGGGAAAAACACTGTCCTCGTGAACTTTCAAATGGGTAAATAACAATGTTTTTATTTTGTTTTCCATTTCATAAATTAGAAGCATCTTGGTTACGCGAAAATCAGTCTTGCCCACCAGCGCCACAAACGTAATCACAAACTTATTATGTGAAGATCAATAATATCGTTTTGCGTGTCGTAAATGCAGGTTGAACTACATAGATGTTTTTATTAAATTGCTCGCGGACGAACGCGAAACGGGATTATTGTTTAGGTTCTTATAACAACATAAGAACGGCACGAAACATTAAGTATACGACTAATATAGTGAAGTCGAATAAACGCAACATAAACGTTAAGACCTGCTGTGTATAATAAATAAGCAGAATCGACTATTGAATTGTTAAATGTAAAACATAATTCAATTAAAACTGAATAAGGTTATAGACTAGCAAAGTTGCGTGCATAAAATATTAAGAATTCAAAACTCTACGAATAGGTTTACTCAATGGAAAATAAGAATTGTTCAATTTAATTGGTTAAAAAAAATTGATTTAAAAATTGAACAGTTAGAATTTTCGTGTAAAAAAACATAAATAAATATTTATATTTTAAATCCGGGTTAAAAAAAAATTATTTGAAAATCCAATAAGTATTATACATTAACGATTTTCAAAAATTAAATTAAAACAAATAAGATAAAATATACAATTGTATATAAAGCATTACGTGTATCCAGCAGTATATTGTTTATCGTTGTATTATTTATTCGAAACTGATTAAAATACTTTGACGATATAAACATAAAGCATACGCTTGAATGGTTGAATTGGATTGAAAAAACGGGGTCTGAAATCCTAGTACATATATTGTATTATAATATGGTTGAAAGTGTAGAAGATCGTGTATATGGCATTACATACGCGACACACGACTGCCAAAACGCAGAACTTAATATTTTAAAATGCTCTCCCACACGGTTTGTATACGCGTGTGTAGCGTTATTATATACGTTTCGTTTTTATGTCGGGTTTGAACGTTTTCGGCTTCTCGGTTCGTATTTTTTTTATATATTATTTCATTTCCTGGTATTTTCGCGAAATAACGCGCGGGAATCCGGCAAAAGGATATTTTATTTTTATGCCATTGTGATGTTGATAATTTAGTTTTGCCATCAACTATAGTTTGTTGCGAGGATTTTTTATTTTAAGTTTGTCAAAGCGTCGACCAAGTCTGACTGTATATTACGTCTGCTGCTGCGTATTGAGTGTCTATTGTTCTGTCGGTTTTCAATGTTTTATACTACGACGAAATGTTACGTTGAATAAACGCTACAATTGGCCGTACTCCGCTGGTTTTAGAATTTTATCATCATTTCATATACGGCCGTTAGCGTAAGAGTATTTTACTAGTACAAGGAAAATATTATCTACAGAATTTATGTTTTCAGTTTTCTATAGATCAATCTTATGGTTTTTTTCTTCCGTGTACTGGCTGTAAGTTATTTTAAAACTTTACTATATTCGGGTCGGTAGTTAGTTACATGTTATATTTTGTTTTCATCATATTTTTCCACAGAATTAAAACCCTTTCGTTACGTTTGTTTGTTGAAAAATTATGTGGTTTCCATCGTTGCTATCCACAATTGAATTCTAAAAACGTAGAGACCCTACAGTTACTGAGTTATAATACATTTTTAACAATTGGTTCTACAATATTATTATTACATAATACTATTGACTAGTTTTATAGTAAACTATATTAAATATCCAAGTCAAATAACAATATAATTTAAACTATCGCCTTAACTTATTTATTGTAAGTTTTTGACACAATTCCGTTTAAGCCCCGCAGGTAAGTACTTCATTTAAATGATAAGCGTCTTAAGATGTCTGCAGATAAAACTATACTTAAATAAATCAAAACGTTATCCATTTAAAATGTTATTATCACATTCTTTATATTTCTAATATCATAATATACGATTACATATCTAACAAAGAAATATATATTTATGACAATTGTTATTGTATCCTTTAATTAACTAACCCTATTGAGAAAATGGGCGATTTAAATTTCGATTTGTCCTCGGTTTCAAAGTGGTATAGTTACTTAGATAAAACATCAAAGTTAATCAAATAATTGTACAAAGGTTTAATTTAAACAACAAAATTAACGAGATAACATAACAATACAACATAATATTGCAACATAATATTATACATAATTATTTGTATTCGTATATAAAAATTCATAAATTTTTCTACACCTTAAATTATTTTGATTATGTGATCAAATTTTACTGGGATAGTAAATGTTAACCAGTACTCGGTAATGTAAAGTACCTATAATTAATTAAATTGAAAATTTATGTTTACATTTTAGTTTACCTTCAAAGATCATGCATTGTATAAATAAATATCACAGATAAAAATTATATATAGTAATATATACAATATATATAGATATAAATAAATCGTATAATTGTATAATCAAGATTTTTTTTTTTAGTTAAAAATAATAACAGTTGAATACAATTATGAAAATAAAACAAAAGCTTGATCGAATTAAAATTGTCATTGCATTTTTAATTTATACTTTGAAAGTTTGTATACTTATTGAAAACTAATGATAAGTTAAAAAGTATAAAATTTAAAATTGTATGAAGAGGTACTTAATGCTATATTTTATAGAAATATTATCTTAGCTGTTATAATAAAGTATAATTACGTATTCATCATTGCAGTATAAACCAATTTTTTATATATTTTATTTTTAATACTTAAATAATTATTTTTTCATAATATATAAGTAACTATTATAAATAATATAAAATAAAAATATTACAAAGCTGGTGCATAGTTAGTATTAATTCTAAGCAGTTTAACATTTAAATTATGATTTTATGTGTAGATGCTAGGTATTATACTGTCTGTTGGCAATGAACGTTTTTGCGTTTTATAGTTAAAGCTAGTATAGTAATATTATGTGTCTCTGTTTTTATTTTACATGTTACATTTTTATAAATAAATTTTATTTCAGTTGTGTATATTTTTGTTACAGAAAAAATACATACATAAATTATACTGTTATACCGAAACAAATATCGTTTTATTGAACTTCTTGATTTTACTGAGAGTCTAAATTAAAATGGATTCTTTTATCTATATGGTTTTTGTGGTTTTAATTAGGTCAAATAAAAATATATAAGTTTATATGTTATTCATTTAAGATGTAAAAAATTTGTTGTTACTCTTTTAACGCCATACTATCAATACATATTGATGAAATATCTTAGATTAACGATAATGGATGAGAAGAACAGCGGGATACTTATTATTCCCGGAAATCCCGTGAACATGACAAATCGATATAAAGCTACGGTAAAACTTTAATGGAAGTCGGGTTGAATAAGCTAATTTAAAACAATATAGTATCACGATGTGTTCTTATATTATAAACATTGAAGCACTGACCAAATATATTAAAAACTATATTATAATATAAAGTATTGTGCGATAACTATAACTCATGGTTGATGTCAATACGGCATGTATATAAGGGATAAAAAAAAACCGTAAATAGTATTTATTTCCCGTACACATATAATATAATATACAGTAAATTAAATTATATTCAGAGTCCCTTTTGTTGGAATCAAGTATTTATTATATACCAACGTTGTATACGTGTATATATATATATGCACCTACTTATCGTATATTTAATACATTTATTACATGTATTAGTGTATTACATGTACGTCTGTGTACAAATGAATACAATTGACTTAGAGATTGTATGTTTAAGAAAACAAGAAATATTCGTGATTTTATCGAACGTATTTATTTTGTATTCATAATATACTCAATGATAACATAAGATTCATTTAATATTATTCATAATTTATAATTATTAAATAAGTTGTATCAAAATAATATAATTATCTCGATAGATCGTCGTTTATAATAACATTAGGTATATTTATGTTCCTTAATATAATTAAAAATGTATAAAATACATTCAATTATGTTATCGTATTATAAATATGGCTTGGAATTGTTGAAAAAAGTTACAAGTTTACTTTGATCGTGCATATAAAGTTCCAAATAGTAAGTTTAGATCCAATATATTACAGCGGAACCTGTATATAACGGACAGTCGCCGGACCAAAATAATTGTTCGTTATAGACAAGTGTCCGTTGTAGACAGGTTTCAGTATTTAAAATTAAAATTAGAAACATATCTGTTTAATGAAAATGAAAATTAGATGTAGGATTTTTGTCCACTATGAAATAACCGGGGTAAAATATTAGTACCCGGGTCCGTAATACAAAGAGTCCGTTTTAATAATGGAAACACATTGGAATACATATCTTTTTCCGGTACTTGGTCATTTCTTCCGAGAGGTGTCCGTTATATACAGGTATCCATGAAGTCAGGTTTCACTATTACTACACTGAGAAAATAGTTCCTCGAAACTTACAATTGTGTAATAACACCAGTATAATTTAATCAAGGTAATGCAAGAAATACATTTTTACGGATAATTATTTTTGACCAAATTTAAAAATTAATTAATTATCGAATTAAATATTTTGAGTCAGTAATGTGATTTATTCCCGGTTTAGCATTTAACTCCGAATCTTACATGTTTTATGTAACGGTAACAATGATTAATCTCTGTAGAAAACAAAAACTATTTAGTTATAAATTGTGTTCAAAAATTAATACAATTCATAATTAAATCATATATATATATATATATATGTGGCTATTTAAATGTCTTATGAATTTTATGCAATTACATAATTATCAAAAAGATTAATGGAAAACTCGAATAAATATATTAAAATAGAACATTCGTAACATCTTCAAAAAAGAGATGAAGGCAACTATATTATAAACTCCAAGGTTTGACCAATGTAAAAAATAACGAATAACTGGACGTAAAGAAATTGTTAGTACTACAACGATAAAAATATCTAAGAACAATATAATATAGCGGGGAGATGAGGTAATTTATAGAAACTATAAATTACCCAACTGTTAGTGTTAGCCACTATAGAATTACGGCCATCCATGTTGAAATAAAATACCAATGTCTCCCATCAGAAATAAATATTTTAACCATTTATTTTAATTTTTTGAGTATTAAAAAACTAAAAGTAATTTCTATTAATAAAATGCAACGTATGTGTGTAAGTGATCCACATCTAAGTCTATCACAATCATAGTTCTAATATTTTGTACGTAGGTAGTCTAATATCCGAGGATGTGCATTATCACTAAGCTAATTTTTAATTTTAAAAAGTGTATGACACTATACAGGGTGATTCTTTTGTCATTAAACACTCATTATTTCTTCAAGTATTCACTTCTTTCAAAATTTTTAATTTCAGGCTTTTTTAAATTGATATAACATTTTTATTTTTTTCACCCTTATATTTATTAGTGAAATCACTATCAATTTTTGATTTTCAAATGGCAACCTTTAATTAAAATGTCATAAAATAGTAGGGTTATTTTTTTATGAATTTTAACGTTAAAATTATTATTTTTCATTTAACCATTAGTGAGTTATAACTGCTCAAAGTTGGGTGGTTTAAGGTTTTTAGATGTTCGTCCTATAGGTTATTACGGCTGTAAGACGTTGGTAACTACAGGTACAAAGTTCTTCACTGCATTGATAGTCGATAGCAAGTTTATTACATATGGTTATATGAAACAAGAATTATTATAAAATCTGAAAACCACTCAACTTTGAAAAACTATATATCGCTAAACAATTAACGAAAAATAATAGTTTGAATCTTAAAATTCATAAAAATAGCTCTATAAATTTAGTACATTTTAAATATAGGTTAAACACTCATTATTTTGTCAATTAAAAGTCGATAGTGGTTTTAGTATTAAATAATAAAACTGTGAAAAAAATAAAAATGTCATATAGTTAGAGAAAAGCATGAAATAAAATATTTTGAAAAAAAAATGAAAAAAGTCAATAATTGACGAAATAATGAGTGTTTAATGATAAAAGAATCACCCCGTATATAACCGAGGGATTTTTTGACTCACAAAAAACAAATATTTTTTTGTTTGTATAGGATTTCCATTGTTTACATAAAATAAAATAGTTATTGTGCATAATTTAAGTATTTTATAATATTATTATATTAATTTTAATTAAAACCACCCAAAATACTGTGTACAGAATATGTTTAGGTAGCTTAAATTTAAAAAAAAAGGATAAATCCACTATAGAATTATATAATGACACAAACAACGCTATGCAGTATCAGTTAGTATTATAATAATAAGTGGGTATCAATGAATTAGGTTAATTATTATATTGAATAGGGTATGTTTCACTACTATTGTGATTTATTAGGAAATAAAAAAAACCTAATAGAAATGCTGGAGAGCCAAGTTGTTGGTGTTTTAGTCATCTAGATCGTGTGAATATTAACTACATATTATATAAACCATAAGGTATACTACATTAAATTGTATTTATATTATTATTTTGTTATTTTAACAGTAAATTGAACTATTTTTTGACAATAATATACAATATATTATTTTATAATAGCTGTTAAAAAATATTTCTTATTATTAACATAATAGCCAATACAGAGGTATTACTGTGAAATAATTTACATATATTTGTGATATAAAAACTGGACTTAAACCATGTCACTATTTTATGGCGTACAAATAAGACGTACACTGAACGCTGGTGTATAATTATATATTTAATCAAAACGTTTTTTTTTTTTTTTTTTATACATATATAATTCGTTAAAGTTTTCATTGCACTCAATTTTATTTCTATGGTCTTTGCTTAATTTATTCACGCTCACATTTCTCGACACCAGATGGATGCATATACTTTTTATTTACTGCTAGGCGTTGAAATGTATATTAACAGCATTTTGAATTTATAATGAGAGTTACATTTTTGTAATTACCAGTTTAATTTTAAACAGTTTTTATACATCAAAACCTTAGTTAATTTAAAAATGAATAATTTGTGCCGGTCGAAATAGCAATGGTGTCCCCATACACATTGTAGGTATATTACTATCTGTGGCTAATTTGATTTAAAACTTTTAATTCCATAAATAATGTAGTGTAATAACCTGATGAAACTTCTTTCTTGTAATAGACTAACTATACATTGCGATTTAAAATATCATCGTCAATTTAATATCGATCGCTGTATCACAAAAAAAGGTAGGCAAGTGGGTATCGCTCAGCTGTACTTTAGGTATCAAGTAGGTTGTCACTGTAATGAATGTGTTAAATTTGAATTCAATAATATATTATTGTATAGAAAAAACGATTCTAAACGGAAACGGTATATTAACCTATAACACTACAAGTTAGTTAAGTTAAAGTAAGAAATGTGAATTATTTTACTTATAGTGTTATAGTAATTTGATTTAATTGATAATTGCAATTGTTATTATATTATAAGTATTAAATTATTATAATATTATATATATATTTATACTACATTATAGTATTGTGACTCAATTTTAAGTTAATAATACCTTACTGTAAATACCGTAAAAAGTATGAATTGGTTCATAATATAAATATACAGTATCTTAAAATTAATCTGGGTTCGTATTCTGAAAATGTCATTCCGTATATAGTATTATGTATAATATATACGTTTTAAATCCCCAGGAATAATGTTTATGAATTGTAAAAAAAATAATTAGCATTGTTGTTCATCGTTAAAATACACTTTATTTCTTTCAAATTTATATATATAAATATAAATCTGTGTCTAATTAGTATTATACAAGTATAAGAACATCTCTTATGTGAGAACTTTTAATAAGTTTTGAATATTTTTTTATCAACATTAATCGAAAAAAAACTAATAAAAATCGAATAATGTACTTTCCTAAATATTATAAATCAAAAAAATTAAAATATTTTAAAAAATATACTATAAAAATTTGATAAAAATTTAAAGTATATACGGTTGTTTATTTTTAAATTACAACAAAAAAATATTTAAAAATATTGTTACTATACATTTTTTAATTTTTAATTAAAAAATAAACATTTTATTACATTTTTTATCAGAATTTATGAGAAAAAAATCGAAAATTTCAATTGCTTATAAATGTCTTAAAATAAGTAAAATAGAAGGGATAAAATATTTTTAAAATGTCATTATATATACATATTATTATATATAACTTTTGGTAAAAGTTTCAAGTTTTTTTCCCCTATTTTTGTATTTAAATTTCGTATTAAAGTTACACCAAAAAAAGAAAATCGAATTTTTCGAAAACTGGATGGCGTACAAATTCGTTATTTTTGTTTGTTTGATTTACTTAATTAATTTTAAAAATACTAGTAATTTTACCACATTAAATTATAAAATATACCCTATATTTTGATATATTTATCCAAAAACATCCCAAATTTGAAAATTTAACCATTTTATCTTAAAAAAACACATAAATTTACAATAGAAACTCCGCTCAAAATCATAAATAATATAAACTTTGCAATTATATATCATATTTATCATATCGGAAACTTACGGAAACAACTACATTTTTAATTAAAGAAATTGTAATAAAAACTTTCATTTATAAATAATAAAATACAATGTACAATGTACATTGTATATAATATAAGGGTTAAAAAAATGACAGAATTCGAGGTTTAGCTGCATTTTTTGTTTCGTTTTTGATGGTATAAACGGGTTTTTAAAAGCGTTGTTTAGGCAAAAAATACATTTCGTCTACGGATTCAACCAGCTCGTATATTTTAAAGTTAAATATAATACTATTATGTTTATTTATATTAACTTGATTCTGATGTTACCGCGTGTCCGCGGAATATGAGAGGTATAAATGTTATAACCTTATAACGTTGGCTGAATGATTTAGGCTGGGAGAGAGATACAGGCATGTACGATACGGGGGCGCCAGGGTCATGACACGATAATGTTTTAGACTAAGTTCGTTGCCTAATATCCGGTGCCATGGAACGTCTACACCACGGTATATGGTACACGACCGGATACCATTATTCGTGGTGGGATCGGGTCAGCTCCGTTTTTGGTTCTATAATACATACATCTATTATACATATGTAACATCACAACTGCTATTGCTGAGTTTAGTACGAGTATATTACCTATTATTATATATTCACGATATTACTGTAAAACAGATGGACGGCATAATCGTCCAGCATCCAGCATCATCATAACAGCAGGACCTGTCTGTACAAATCACGAATTGTGTCAACACCCACTCATCTATAGATTCTTCCAAGTATATAATAATAATATTATACACTGCAGGCATACGCGTCCTTCGCACAGCACCCCTTAAAATCCATCGTTATATTTAATACATTATAGACGGAACGAACGTCTATACTTCAAATATAGATGATTATTTAATATTTGGATAAAATCTCTGCTCAATTTTGCGAATCACTCACAGAATTTAAGTAGGTAAGTATTATTATAGGTTTTTTTTAGTTGAATGGTGTTTGGGTGTTTTCGAAAGAAATACAAAAAAGTATTGTTCTGTGCAAGTACACTGGAACTGATTCCTTTATCATACATATAATAATATTATTCATTGTATTTTATAATATCGTCCGATATTCCGATATAGTTGATAAAATAGGGAATTAATTAAAATATCGATGTTTGTAATAATAAGTAATATTAAGAAGCTAAAGAATTAAATGTAGTGTGCTAGTATTAGTCATTATAATATGCACTATGTGTTTTTGTAAGAACAAAAAATAATGGTAATGTAATGCATATATTGTATTATTGTGGCGATTGTTTATACTGAGCAGAAAATTGATTCCACAACGTATTATAATACATAATAATAATAATGTATATCGTGTGTAGATATATATTATAATATTATAGTTTATCGTCTATAATTTTACGGGAATGTCACAGAAATTCAATAAAGCGTATAATTATATTAATTTTGTTGTTCATGTGGCACGATTTATCGATTAATTTTCGATTGCCAAGATCCGCGCAAATTTTATCTCATTTTCGATTTGATTCTAATAATGAATAAAATCTGACTTTTCTCGAAACTTTAATCTTTACGGTTCAACTTTTTCTCGCTTTTCTCCTATCAGTGTATGTATATTGTATATATATATATATTGTTTGGCAGGTTTTTAATGAAATTATTTATTATTTTTAATATTATAAATATAAAAACGCAACTACGAACTTTTCAAGGATTTTACTTTTTATATTTTAAATACTCGTATATTTTGTTTGAAAACAAAATGTATACCTAGTGCTTGAGGGTTTTTAGATAATTTTTTTTTTTTATCGAAACATAAATTATAATTTCTCATAATTATGTAATTAAAACGTTTTATTGTAGATATATTGTTCTTATCAAGTATTTATATACGCTTAATAAAACAATTGATTCTTTTAACTTAAGTTCTATAGAAAAAAATACCTACTACATTTTTTAATTCGTAGCACCAGCTTAAAAGAACAATAATATGAATAATTGTAATTGACAAATTATAATGTAAGTTACCCATATTAAAATTTATATATAAATACATAATAGTATAGAGCTCAATGTTTAAAGTTTTTTATTTTGTCATTTTAAAAAATAAAATTAATTTTTTAACAATGAATAAGAGTTTTTACTAAATATTTTTGAAAAAAAAAAACAAAACAAATCTGTGGACCAGTGGGGTATTGTGGGTAAATATGCCGGGTAGAATGGTCATTTAAACTTATACATATATATATATATATATAATATAACTAATAAAATAATAAAAGACGCGGAGTAAAATTTAAAGATGCAGCTTAATGCGTACAGTGACGTGACAAGTGCGTGGCGCAGCAGCCAGTGGCATACAATTGAACCCAGTTTCAATACTGTCTATAAACAGTTGCTTATACACCCCAGCACACTCCGCAACAGTCACAAATGACATTATATTGTCATGTTATGACTGAAATGGTCAACCAGCAGTTTCATTCAACTGGCGACTGGCATCGTTATCTCTAAAAACCAAATACCCATCGAAGGCACTATTTATAAACTACGTAGCTTGTTATAATAGTTATAATGAATTCTACTCAGCTAAAAACATAATCTTATTATTATATACTTCTCATACTAATTATTTATTATTAGATTTTATGTAAATTTTATGGGGAAACTCTGTTTCAAAGTCTTTACAGGTGGCCCGGGTGAGTCACTACTGTAGACGAATATTTGTTAAGAACTTAATATGTGGATTTTTATATAAAATAAAGAATAATAATATTTTATAATAATTATAAACATTTTTTTTATGTTTTGATAAAGTAAACAACATAATATATAGATAAAAATTATTAATAAATAGAATTAATAATCTATTATATTTCCAGATTAAAATAACTTAGGTTTGATTAAATACCCAATGATAATTATTCCATTTATATATCAATAAATTTAAATATATTTAGTTAAAACTTAAACAGTATTGTTTTGAAAAAAAAAGAAAAGGTTTTACGATAGAAAATCAAATAATAATATATTAGTGCAATATAAATTCATCATACATTAGGTATAGTATAATACGAGTAAACTATTGGTTTTAAGATTATTTAAAATTTTAAATAAGAAAACCTTTTTAGAATGGGAAAAGTGCTTCTTAATGTTATTTTATAGCCATTACATGTACTCGTTAGCCCATAGTTGCCAATTAAGAATGGTGAGTTATACATTTAAAAAGTGCTTGCTTTAAAAATAAAAGATCTAACTTAAAACTGAAAAATTATGAAACTCTTTGACTATGAGGAGATCGTCCATTTAAATAATGTAAGCTTTACTTATATCTATATGAAATTTAATAAGAAAACTTAAAAGTTTTGCTATTAGTGGCTTACAGTTAAAATACCTGTGAAGCGTTAGATATTACTGTTGAAAATCAATTATAACTGTAAATATAGTGTATTTAATATGTATAATGTAAATACGTTTAAAAAAATGCGAAATTAATGCAAAATTTTTAACTATTAACTATATAGTCTTGTTAGTTGTTATAAAAACTTGTAATAACTTTTCTACGATTAAATTATTAAATGAGAGGTAAAATTTCAAGACATTAAATAGCATTAAAGAATGGGAATTCCTATAAGTGTTAATATTATTTGATATTCAAATATTTTTAAAGCAATTTAAATACCAGCGAAATTGTTTTTAAATATTCTGTCTCAAAAGTAATCTTGATACAAAATTGAATAAGCACTTGGACAATTAACGTGACAAATATATTTTAAAGTAGGTTGTCCGAAAAATGATTATTTTAAAAAACCATTTATGTAAATTTAAAAAAAAAACTAATTTTCTCGTACTAAACGATGATTTATAACAATTCATAGCATCGACTAATACAAAAGAAATATATTATCTTGTTTTACAAAAACTAATTATTTCAAAAATAAAATAAATATATATACATCACTTTGTTGTTACAAAAATGATTACATCAATATATTTACAAATAAATATAAAATATATTTTATTCTTTTATTTGTATAGATGGCGAAAACTCAAAAAAACTACATACTTCAAATTATTTGATATATCTCATATAAAAATTGTAATCGCTATAAAATAAATATAATATTAAAATTCATGGTTTTTTAACAATTCTAAAATATTCCAGCATCAGGTATACCTATAGATAGGCAACGATAACTAACACGAATTATTCTGCGTAAGGAAAAAACCTTAGTGTTAAACTCGTATGAGGAATATTTATAAATTTATTTATTTAATATTTTTTTAATTTATTTAAAAATTAATTTGTGCTAACTTAAAAACGATCCATAGAAAATATTCGAGTAAAATTAAGTAACGAAATCAAAGCCAAAATATTCAACGTACTGATATTGTTATCTAAAATTTGTTAAATATGTTTCGTCTACACGTTTTTATAATGATAATATATATATGGCATGATATGGCATGCATGTCGTTCAAAGTGTATTATCGATTGAGTAAAATAATATATAATTGGCGATGAAAGGTTATGAGAATTAGGGACCTCAGCTGTTTAACAGATATTAATTCGTTTGAGCAGGGTTGTTTTTATTGATGCTATCATTGTCAACACTATATGATATACATAGGTACCGAAGTACCGTATTGGATATATATAAAGCGATGCGTCGTATTAAATACGAAGATATGCTGCGCTAATAAGTTAATCCGATTTTAAGTAAAAATAAATAAAAGTTACAACGATGAAGTAAATAAATATTGACGTTATCAATGAAATATATATATATTTTTTTAAATCCACTCTTATATTTCGATCAGATAGAATATTAAGTTTATATATCGTTATATGTATAAATATTGGTGCAGGCGTGTGAGGTTATCGATCAGTTGGGTTTTAGAAAAATAACAACGTTAACACAGAGTAGTTGATATTATTATATTGTTAAACGAATTACTTTTAGTCTTGAGGGACTTGGTGGAAACGAAATATAATATTACATATAAATGCAATAATGCACAATTAAAAACATTATAAAAAAGATATATATCTATGTATGATACGAGATTGTAAGACGATAGAATTTCAAGAGGTATTTCCAACGGCCTTTTATTAAGTTTAGTAGTATAGAGGATCAATTTCATTGATATTTTAAGAAATAAGAAAATGTTAATACCATTTCAAAATAACTTACAGTAAAATAGAAACGTGTATTATTTATTGTAGGTTGTTACGTGCGTATTATTATAAAATACATTAAAACAGGAGGACGCAGATCGGCTATTATTATTACTGCTTATATTGTAAGATTTTAAAGCTAAGCCAATTGGTATAGAAATAAAAGATAAAAACATTTTTGAGAACACTACAAATCGGTTTTACGCTACTTACACGATAATTCATGATTACCAGTTTTAAAAATCCGTATTAATTTAATATTTTTTAAACGATTGTAAATTTTTACTAAAGGATTATTTGATAAATAAAAAATATTATATAAGCATAAGAATAAATATTCTGACTTCAAAAATGTGATTCGTTTATATTATAATAGACATTATTTCTGTAATTTTAGGTAGAACTAATAGGTAGAGTACTAATTATATTTGATATAATATGTTATAACATTACAATAACTTAGAAAATACATAAAATAATAAAAATAAAAGATATTTAGATTTATTCACAAAACATAAACACGTAGTTACAAGTAACAATATTACCTACATCACCCTTTTCATAAATTTATTTATATACTTTATATAACTATAGTTTTTACCTCTCTTATATTGATTTAACTTAAAGGGAATTTTTTTTTTTAACCTAAAATGGGGATTTAGCAGTTTTGACACAACAGTGCCACTGGGGTATCGCAGTAGGTACATCTACATACATCCAATTTCTGATCGATTGATAATGTTACACGTTACGGAAATATCAAATAATGTACAAAACACCCTTAAAAATGTTAACCTGAAAAAAACACATTATTGTTAAATCAATACAGCGTTTTTGATCCGTTCGGAACTTAAAAGAAAAATTTGAATTTTAAGTAACTACCTGCAGCGTATACAACAGATTATATTACTATAATAATATGTTGACTCCACATAAATGGCTTTGAATAAATAATAATAATTTATTTAAAAGTTAATCCGAGTTTGAACAGAATATACATCTTAATCGGTATTTCAATATTGACAGAAAACCGTCAGAAGGTAAAACAATAATATTTTATTGGTCAAATTGGAAGACATACACACAATATAGCAGACCATAATATTATTATACTTATAGAATTAGCACTACACTGCAATTAACAGTGTAAGCAAATTGCATCCTCTAAAAAAAAAAAAAAATGTTCAAATTATATTATACTACGTAAATTCCATTTCGGGTATTTTTAAAACATACGTAAATTGCATCCCTGGGTATTTTGTTTATTTTTCATTCGACCTCACAGTTTAATGATCTACGATGTTAGTTTTTGGTGTTTATTTAAGTCCATTAATTGAGTTTATCAGGAGAACCTAACCTTTTGATCGTATCTCGAGTATAGTGTACTCTCGTGTTAACTGAATCGTCAGTTTTGAATCAGTCGAAATATGGACCACATAAAAAGTGAAAAAAAAAACATTTTAAAGTTGTTAGGTTATGTTCAAATTTAAATTTGAATATTTTTATACATTTTTTTAAACGACAAACGATTTTTAACAGATGATAGTATTAAGCTGTTTAAATATGTGTTTGTTTTTTTTTTTAAATTTATTAATGATGATAATATATTATGAATAGATAGTTTTATTGATCATTGATCATAATCAACGATAACAATACCGTATCAGAACAAAAAATGAATCGACCGAAAATTAATAATAATTTAAGGAAAAAAACAATTGACAATATTTTATTCAAACTAGCTAGGCTATTTCAAATAATCTTCACAAAATATTACAAAATTTTAATATTGAAAATGCAACTCCTCCACAAGACTTAATATTAATTAATAATTTATAAATATTTATTTATTAATTAATATTAATTAACACACAAGCGTCGATAATCGTATCTATGTATTTTGTACTAAATTAATAATATTGTTATGATTATGTGTGTTATCTAGCGTATTAATTCAGTTAAAACTGGCAGTTTTTCGAGTATATGTTTGTTGTTAAATAAATGTAACGAACATAAACATTTATATACGCAATTTATGTTAGAATAAAAATATTTGAGCTACAATTTACAGCAGTTACCCAAGCTCAGATAAACTCAGATATTCAATCAGAAATGGTGGAAAAAGTAAATTATAAACGCTATATTAAAATTCATAACTATTTTAAAACAGTACCTAGTTGAACAGTCCTGTGATATCTGTGATAACTTTTACCATATCTATTATACGTAGTTAGTTGTTAACTATTCATAAACGTATTTGCACGTGACGTTTATCGCGTTTAATATATTATAAACATTTCTGTTTGAATAATGTGATTCGTGCCTCAGCAGTAGGTTTTTTTTTAAGTTCACGGCGAGGTCGTATTTGGCGTGTGCGAATGGCAGTCTAAGCTAGGTATAGGTACGTTTTGGCAATAAATTAGCGAGATACGCATATATTTTATTTCACCAAACTCTGAACCCAATGTTTTTCCACCCATTTTTCTATATGTATTACACGTTTTAAAAAATTGCGCAAAATTCAATTGATTTCAATGGTAGATAATAAAGTACAACTGAAAAAAGGACGAACAAAAATATATTTTTCTTATCTGTGAATGTGTGCGTATAAAAAGTAAATTATATTTAGGACAATTAACACAATATACGTACTTCTCATATTTCAATTTATTTGGAACACATAGACACGCCATACACGTGTCGTTTAAATAAAACTTGCAAATTAGCAACGAAACATATTTGGTATTGTTAACAAAAAATAAAAATAAAATACAAACTTAGCACGAAATATTTAGTTTGTTGGGTGAAGAGAATGATGAATTATCTAAAATTTAAAAACTTTTAAACTTGCCGTGTTTAATTTAATAAAGGGTAAAAATAACTGAGCAAATCGTATTTATTAATATTATTATTTTTTTTTTTTTCATAACTCTCGCATAATTATTAAATATTGGGTCAATAAAAGTAACGATTGCGCATTTTTAAAATCACTTAAAAATGCTGGAGTAGGTAGCTCTCAAGTTTCACAATTAATTTCAACGTTTAATGATCAATACAAGTAGATTAATTTATGAGAAAAATTCCGTAGTAATTTATTATTTTCTCGGTAAAAAAACGTAGCGCCTAAATATAATAATATAGGTATTTTTATTAAATTGGAAGTTTTAATTTATTGTGATAGTCTTGGACCAAATAAAATGCACAATTGAGTGTAGGATATAAAATACTTGCATACATATAAAATATAATACATTCTTCTTTTTAATTACAATAGTAGTAGTAGTTATAATAATGATAATACTAATAAATAATTATAATTTAAACGGGCGTTCACGTTTATCAGAGCAGGCGATGATTGAAACCGATAGTTAACCATTATAATCTTATAGTGCTGTTTTTTCGCGATATTTTCACACAATTCTAATTTTTTATTATTTACCAAGAATATTGTTGTTGAAAGTGAGTATCCGCTATGGTTAGAACGTTAATAGGAAATCCATTAAAGTATTAAAGAACAGTCGACGAACTTATGTAGAGGCTTGTATTTAAACTTTATGAAGACCTGAGCGTCTTCGATAAGGTTAAACGCGCATGTGACAAATTTCTCGGATGAAAAGGATAGAAATAAAATTTAATTCTACCAGAAAAAAAATCAGCGAAATCTTCAAGGCCGTCGACGACGGTGCTGAGTAGACAAATAATGTTGATAATAAATATATAATAATAATAGCAATAATAGTAATATACTCGTATATAAAACAAAACGTTAAACCATTTGGACGTAACGAAAAAAAAGGGGAGAGTTTAAAGAAAACCCTCGGACGGGGAGGAAAAAAGCGATAAAGGGTAGAGAAAATGTCATAAAAATAACGAGGACTCGGCCGCCGCCGACCGGTAGTAAAACTGCTGCTGTTGTGAGAATCTAGCGTATACATATAATACCCGATGAGGACGCCACCACCGCCTCAGATGGTGCAGAGGAATGATAGCGGGAGCGGCAATAACCGGCTCTTTAAAAACGACATTGTTCGGAATTTACTCTTTATACCCACACCGTACCCAGTGTGTATGTATATAAATACACAGTATACGTCGTAAGCTCTTGTAGGCCAATGACGCAGACAGACGGGGCGACCTATAAAATATCAAATTCATCACGATTATTCAGCTCTCTCTACTACATGTGTATACATCGTGAAAACGATGGAAATGCCGTTATTAATGTATAAATCCCATAGACATTAATATTATTAATAATAATAATGATTTGTCAAATTATTAGTGCGTAAGTAATTATATAAGTGGGTTTCGGAGACCGATTTTTGAGAAGCGTTTGAAGGCTGTTAATCATTTTTTTTCGCACGGATTTGATTCAATTGATCTAGCACTTATTTATGTCATATAAACTATCTCCATTGACCATAATTATTATATAGACTATACATAATGATAACGTAAACTATAGTTTATCTGCAAAATTACATCATGGAATATGGATATTGGACACGTATATTGGGCACTATACTTTAGTATATTCATAAACTATAATAACTACGCATCATAAATAGAAATATTTCAGGTTATTTAAATCACAAGTAAAAATATGTATAATTACGGCCATATACATTAATATATATGATGGAAATATATTCTATTATAGATTTACTCCGGTGATTATAATAGGTATGACGCAATATGAAATTTTTTAGTGGCCAACCACTCACACATTCAAAACTTCAAAAAAGAATTCACAATTATAATATGATTATTAGTATATGTCATGATAATAATTTACTAAAATTTTAGTTTTTATTACACATTGGCAATTACACATATCCACTATTCTTTTAAAAGCGCAAAAGCGGTCTCGGTCTCGATTAACCCTTTCACCGTGTTACTGCAGCTATATATTTTATGCGTACATATGCAAACTGTCTTGTTGTGTATAGAAATATACAAACGTGACCCAGCCAGAACGATAGTAATCAAATGCTAATTATTACGAAAGCCCGTTGAATAACTAGAGTTGAACAACGAAAATGGTTGAGAGTTGGTTGAAAAAACCCATCCCGAAACGAATCAGATTATTCATATACAACTACCACCGTCATGCCGATTTTGCGACCGGACGATAAGGATAATGAGGATATTCAGTGACCGAGATAATAAGGTATCAATGACTTACGTGTAGAAAAATTCAAACTTTAAAAATAACGCTACCACTACCCAACTCGTGGCGTGCTTTTCGGATTTTACGCTACACGTTTGTATTCACTACGACCCATCCCCTTGCAAATGTTTATTTTGATGGCTAACAGAAAGAGAAAGGTGGAATAGGGATGAAAAAAAGCAACTCAAAATGTTCTAATATAAACGGGTGATTAAAAATAATTAATTACTTGAGTAGTTCGGAAAGCTATCGTCGTACCGACAGAAGCGCGCACTGTTTCTGAATTATAACACTTTTTGAATTGGAAAATTATGTATACTACTACCTATTTTGACAAGTATTTTTTTTTTATAACTTTTCAATTTTATTTTTTTAAATGTTTAGCAAGTTACTTCTATTTTTTCATGTCCATAACTGCATATAATATCGGTAATATTGTTCAGTATCATTTAGTGGGTATAAATTTTCCGACTAATTTCCAAATATAATTGATACGTTCATTCTGTTTATAGGATAGGTACCCGCGCCAGAGGTATTAATAATATAAGCTACGGGCATGTAAATCGTTTGAATGTATGGCATTTTAATCGATACATTTTGAATGAATAAAATATTTAATGTACCTGTCGAACGTATTTGTAAGTACTTTTTAGTACTGCGGTGACATCGCTCGTTAATTTTCTCGTGCCAACACGTTCCTTGGTGTATTTCAAACGTCCTCGCAAAGCCACACACACACATATATATATATATATTATACTTATACGTTTATAGATGACTAGTAGTATACAGGATGATTCACCAAGTATGCTCAACAATTTGTTTTTTTTCAATTATACAACTATTCAAAATCTGATTTTTGAAATTTTTAAATATATTTAAAAACGATATTTTTAAATTCTTGATATTTTTTTGTGCTATTGAAATAATTTCCACTGGAGATTAAACAAAAATTCCCCTTTTTAACTGTTATTGGTAAAAATTATCCATCATCTATTTATACTAGATCCAGTATCAATAATATATTTTAGATTTTTAAAGACTAATATCCTGAGTATACAAATTGTATTAACTGAGAAACTACTGATTTTAATTTTTAATTTAGAACAAAAACAAATATTCACTAAATAATTTATTGGCGAAGCGGGTGGTTAATTATTGTAAGACGTAAGTTTGTATCGTCACAATACTCGTTGAATATAGTAAAAACAATCTCAAGAATTAAACAATATAGTGTATAAGTATGTTTAAAAATTCTAAAAAATCAGAATTTAAACAATAAATTAATTTAAAAATGTAAATAAGCACGCCTGGTGAATCACTGTATATTATTGGTATGAGCGGAAAACAGAAATGTTGTTAAAAATAAATTCATCAGATTAAAGAAAACTATTGATTTAGTATAACATATATTATTATATTGAAGCGTGTTAAATTACGTCTGAATACTCCTGAATGTAAAGAATATTCTATCTACGAGCGCATATATTAGGGATTTACTTAGAACATCTACCACTTAAAAATATGCGCCACTGCTGGAATTTGTATTTCAACAGTTATTTCATACATACTATAACCATTTTCTTACAAATACTAAACAACGGATGAAGAGATAACGATGACGTCTACGTCGAATAAGGTAAAATCGTAATTAATTATTGTTACAATATATAATTTAGGTAAATGATGTGCGTCTTAATTCCGTGCATCGATATTGGCGTATAATCTTTGGAAATTGAATGATACGTTTTGTTGGACTGAAAGTGATCTGGCTTACAAATACAAATACGTCTATAGAACTTGTTTCGTCTGAATGCCATTACAATATACAATAGTATTATGTGTGCTCACAAAACAATTATGGCAAATCAGCTTAATTATTAATCATTGAAGAACAAATGATGGCTTGAAAAAAACCGGGGAAGGGCTGGTCAGTGGTCACCATTTCCCTGAAATGGACCAATAGGAAATATCACAGTTACCTCAATCGTGGTATAAATCTATCACTCCTCGAAAGTGGTATAAAGTCGGTTTCCACTGTTGATAATCTATTTTAATTATAAAATTTTTATTAAAATGTTTGTTTATAAATACTAACGTTTGTAAAAAATATGTTAACCCTTGGTTTAAAATAGAAGTACTTGCGTAACACAATTTTTATAATATTATATTAGAATATTATGCATACAAATGATAATGGCATGTTTATTATTACTCGCTAAAATCTGGATCCATTTCTTGAATTTTCATTACATGTTCTATATTTATACCTTGATAAGTATTTGAGAGTATTCATAGCTTCGTTTTTCAACCTATATAATATTTTTTGAACAAAGGAATTTTATTCTGAATAACGAATATTGTATCGGATATACTGCTTATTTGTAGAGTTATTATTAATAACATAAATATAAGATTATGGTACTGTTATTAAGTGTGATTTATTGACAGGTTTTCGTTGTTACGTGTAATCTGTATGTTCTACTTATCGATTATTGTTAATATTGTAGGGAATGATTACTTCAAAACAAAACATCATTTATTAGGAAACATGGGATTAATTTTATTTCATTTCAAACACGTACATAGTCAGGACGAGACAATTTATACTAATAATCCAGGATCTCCTATTTTATTTCTTTTGGGCAATTTATCAACAGTAATACTACTGCCATATAGCTGGTAGATCACAAGTAACAACAGTAACAAGATAATTATATAATATATAGTTGCTTATATACAGTATACACGAAAACTATACTTGACAGATTTCGACAAAAATGTCGGAGATTGTTTTTTAGAGATGTTAGGAAACTTTAAACAATAGTTTTAACCACGTTAAAAAACAAACTAGTGATATATCCAATCTACCACAGATGGCCTACCTTAGTTCTCAATGCGAGGCACACCGACTTCAATTTGACTGTGAACTGAGGTAGAATAAAACCGAGATATCTTCACCAATTTAGCACGGTGATTTATATTTATTAATTTTATCCCGGACGAAATTGGGTAATATAACTATATTATTATAAATATTAAGTGGCATCGTGTATAATATTGACATATTGCAAATAAAATAGGTACCTAATATTTTACCGTATGTGTATAGGACATAGGTATATAAAAACGAAGTTGAACCTTGAGAAAAATTATCACGTAATTTGCCAACTTCCCGATATTTAGCAGGTATATTCCTGTACTGTAATAAATAGTCTATCGAGTGATTACAAAAAGTATAATACAGTAGGTATTAGTTATTTATAAGTAAAATTAGTGTAATACAATTAAAAATAATGTCACAATAAATCAGTACCTATAATTGGAAACAATATCGAGTACAAAATGAACAATGAATTAACAATTAATAGGAATGTTTTAAGCTTTTATAAGATTTAATTCGTATTATTTCATTAAATGTACAATATAAGATGGCATTATAGTTTCTGAATAGACTATGTAGAGCGTATTGCGTCATAAACGACAACAATAAAAAAGAAAAAAATATCATGACTTGTTATCAAACAAATCCTTTTCTTTATGTTTGGTAACAGGTGCTCAAAATTTACTAAATCAATTAACCTAGATTCCATGATCTTGATTTTTCTTAGTGGAATTTTGCTCTGCAGGCTGCCTGTTAGATGCATGCAGACGGTAGGTAATTATACACCAGTATGACGTCCTCTTAACCGTCATCATCGGTTAATTTTTCGGGTCATGCTAACAAAACCTACGCTGTAGTACCGCACAACATACGAAGGTAACTTGGTAACCACACGATAGTCGTATGCGAACGAACGTCGCTCAAGGCGTGCTAGTAAATTGTCTGGTGTTGACAATAATGCTAACGATTCGTCGATGTTCCCCGTGAACAGTCCTTATAATATTTATATATTAAAATATTATACAATACAAATTCGCAACGACTTAGAATACGTGCGATTTTGTACTGTTCGTCGATTTTATATGCCACATCATATTACGCATATTTCGATTTCATACGAACGAAATCATTTTACTTATATATTCAAAAAACCACGTGAGTTACATAATAATATAACCGGCACATATTACAACATTCAGAAAATAACAAAAAAAAAAAAAAAATACTGAAAATCAACAATATATCATGCAGACTTATGTAAATATAACAGCCAATAGAGATAAAAATCATTTAAATACATTGATTGATAATACAAAGATTATTATAATTAAATATTAATTATTATATAATCTCTTCCAAGATCGTGACCGAAACAGTGAAACTACTATATCTATCAATGTGTGAATAAATAACAATAGCGTGTTTACAATGTTAACATTTCCCAATCGCAACAGCTTTATTATTTGCAGTTGTTTGTTGTAGTAGCCGATGGTTATAATATTAATTGTGGGCGTTTTTACCAAAATGTCAACGAAGAAAGTGTTACATTACATTCGTTTAAATTGCAATTTATTTTACCGAAAATATGTTTTGTCAATTCACTTAATCTGATTCTTATAATTAATAGAGATTTGTGTGTTTTTAATATATTTGACACATAATAATATTATTGATCTAAATTCCCTAACCTAATCTAACTTAATCCTAAACGGGGGGCCTAATTATTAGTAATTTTCAAATGTAACAAAGATAATAATAAAAAAAAAAATAGTTAGTTAATCAACATTACTGTTTAAAATCAATTGATTTAAGTCTAGAAGGTTAACAATTGTATGGGGGAAATATTAACTTAACTAAGTTAAAAATATGTTATTATACATTTTTTTTTAAATTTCCATCTGAATTATACGTCATAATGGTTGTACAACTTAAAATTGTTTTAAATAAGAACTGAACATTTTATTAAAAATACATAGTATATACAATATTAATACCTATGTTAATAATTTATACTGTACATTCCATTACACACTTTATTTCTAATGGCTTAGGAAATTTCAGATTTTTATCGACTAAATTAATAATTCAACGATTTATTTTTTATTTTTATTTAAAACCTGATTATAACTGTATTTACACTGTATTTATGTACAGTGTGATTAAAAAAAATAATAATAGTTAACTACAGTTATCGATATATAATATGTATAAATTAAATTTTAATTCAACGTATATTTATCAAATTAACTGGAAAATTCTAAATAATCAGACCACCAGTTCTTATATTTTATAATAGGTATTTTAAATAGGGATCATAAATCAATTTTTCATTTGCTCGTATTATATAATAATTGATGTTTATAATTATTTTAAGATTATATATACTGAAATATCCGATATATTATTAATTATTATTATGTATTGCAGCTTGCATCCATTAAAATATTATGGTATACTTTTTTTTGGGTATAATAGAAAATTCTATTATAATATTATGGCCACAAAAACAAAACCCGGCACAATCATCGAATCGACCCTTGCGTAATTAATTATATTGTTTATTATTATATTAAAATATATAGTGTATAGTGTACTTATGGATTTTATATGATAATCTGAAACATCCTATATGTATATTATTTTATTATGGCATTATACGCAGTTTTATATTGTGTTTACATAATAATATAACACGCAATTAATGTCTACCTATTAAACGTAGAACATAGACATATACGTACGATGGTTTTTATACGTATTGTGTTTTAAATTTTGTTAATTGTATATAACTTTGGTTCATAAATTTACGAAAAAAAATATAAATATATACATATACATATATATATTTAACAACTAAAATATATTATGGTCTCGTCTCATTGATATAGCTAGTGTTTTAGGTGAAATTAAATACTAGATACAGGCTTGCAATATATTATTATATTAAATTTACCAAATAAAAATATTTGTTTTTTAAAATCTTTTATACAACTAAGATAACCTAAAGCTATTTTTGATTCGTAGAACTGTTAGAAGTACATAATATCTCATTATTAGTTTGTTTTTTCATTGTGCCATTGTCTATTGATGAAAAGAAGAATTTTTTACTGCATAGATAAGATGCAGTTTTAATAATTTATAAAATAAATGCTACTAGTGCAAATAAAAAACATAGTCTTCTAAAAATATTTTGATGTACTTATAAACTATCCTTCATGGTTTGAAAAATAGTCGAATAAAAAGTAAATTTAATTAAAATATTAAGTATGTTTATTTTAATTTAAAAAATATGTACCTATTATAATTGTCATGACTCATGAATATACTTTAAATTCGATTCATATGGGTTAAATACTGGTTACCGCCTACCTGTAGTAATAAAATATTTCAAAACAAAATATTTTTAAACAGCCAAATTTTATACTAGAATAATTTAATCATAATATATGTGCTAACAAACTTTACTATAGGATGGTAAAATATCTTTTAGAAAAGGATTTTCGGACTATCTAGGAGAAGGATTATCTATTGGTTGTAAGCCGTAGCTATATATTAGAATAATCTCCACCTGAACGTCAGTAGGTCACAAAGTATGTGGTACTGTAGTAGTACTCGTTATAAATATTATAGTTTTTAATGTATTTATCGTGTGTTTATTTTGTCATATTTGTAAATATATACATATATGGTTCTGTGGGCTCAAACAACAAACGCCATTGTTGGTCGCAACTATTATATAATATTATAATAGATTTAGAGCTGAAAATTACACCGTATTAAATTACGGCGATACATCTCGTAATTATAAACCTATTAGCATTATAATAATAAATGCGAAGAGCTTGTGCTGCATTCTTTGAGTGCGCTTGGCATTAATAATTTATACAATAATTATTAATTTTAATAATTTTAAGCGTGAACATTGTGTCACCAGGAGTTATGAACGCTGTAAACTGTATTGAGTCGGACTTTGCAACGCGCCGTTTGTCTATTCCGCTCTACACGCTAATGTATTTTTACAGGAGTAGAAAAACTCATTACAAATTATCGCGTTGACGGATAGGATACTAATGGTTTTGTTACAAACGTTTTCACGTATTTTCTAGTCGAAAAGAGTCTGAGCGAAATGGCATTCCTTACGTTACGCATTGTCACTCCCTCTCTTCCTAAAGCAAAACGTGCCTTTGCAAAAACGATATTATTTGTTTCCTTTTGCTCCTTTCGGCGGCCGCGTATTGTCCGAATGATCGCCTCCGAAAACTTATGCATGCAGTTCGAGTAATATGAAGCAATACGAAATAATTTGAGACCGTCATCACACATATATGTCGTTCGAAATTCATGTTACTAAGTAATATCACAGATTAAATTTTCTGTTGAATAAAATGCATGTACAATATTAATATTTGCAGTTATATCATATTTTGTTTGAGTAAATAATACTACAAATACACTGTATTTTGCATATTTTATAGATGCCTAGTAATTATTTTATTTGGCTCAAATTTTGACGTTATTGACTTAAAACAAATAAACTGTTAAATGCTTTTAAGGGCTAAAAAAAGCTTGGCGAATGATCCTGCAGTGTAATATGTATAAAGTGTGTATACTGTATATAGTAACTGTAGATAAATAGTGTCGAATAGTGTTGAATTGAAATTTTTATCAACCTTGAATCTATCAGTTAAGTAAAAACATTCAGTTAAAATATTATAATACCTACTAATTATTTATAAAAATATTGTCCAGATACTTATACAAAAATCAAATACTCATAATTGTTTTCTTTTTAGGTCATTAGTTTAATCATCTCTAGACGGCCATTCAGTTTTTAATTTCCTCAAATATATTAAATAAAAGTTAATAATTAGTTCGTGGATTAATTTTCAAGTTCATCAGACGATAAAAATAATAATTTTTATATATTTTGAATGTTGATTAATTTTCTCAAAATTAATTAATGATAATTTTATAAAAATAATCTAAACACTTTTAAATATATCACCCGATTCATATATATTATTTATTTCATTAAATGTAATCAAACAAACATTTTTTTAAAGTTGTTAATGATCTTTGTTATTTTCAGAATACTTTTTTATGCATCCTATAATATTCAATAAAATAAAGATACCAAATAAATAATGTACTGTATTATTTAAAAAAATATAATCTTATTGACTTAAAGAAACAATTTGTTTTATTTTTTATAACTGCCAATCCAACTATATAACTGGTACTCGTATACAGCTATACAAAATGTATAAAACCGTACAATTTTTACATACTTTTTTATAGGAAAACATCAGACCAATTAAATAACTCAATAAAATATTTATCATAGAATTCTTGCAAATATATTATACAGAACATTTAACTATTTAAGTTTTCAACAGAGTTTTAACTTTTATACTTGTTGGACGCCATTGAAATTATTTTTTATTTATAATCCTGAGTTTTATACTAACATAAAATCATAACACTATATTATATACACAATTTCAATTTGAGTGTAATATTATATAATATTTATAATTCAGTCGTCACGAATAACACAGATTCATTGTCAATCTGATTTAATTTATTTACAAAGGAAAATATTAATAAATAATGACATTTTGTAATTATATTTTGTTTCATCGGTTTCTTTCATTTATTTAGATCGAAGTGTAACAAAAAATACGAACTTGAATTTTTTTACTCAGACTTAATTATATTTTCTATGCACTTGTTACAGTATCTCTCTTTTTCTCTTTCTTCTTTAGTTCCGGCATTTAAGACCCTGACGCTAAATACAAATCTCACCATCCGCTCTTTCCCTCTGCAGCTTTCCTCCGTCTGATTTCTGGTTCTATTGTTTTTATTTCCTTATTTGTGCAATCTTCCTACCATTTGGGCCTCCCTAATGATATTTTTCTAAAAGATTCTTATCTATGTCAGACATAGTCTACCCATATTTTTTTTTTTGTAATATATTTAAATATATTAGGTCTCTGAAAATTGCATTTTGAGTTCATGGTTGTGTAATTTTTTTCCATTTTTTGGTTTCACTTTTAAATACTGGGCTATAAATTTTTTTAGCACTTTCAAACATCGCTAGCCTCAGTTCTTCTGCTTTTCTCAGTACACGTGTTTCAAAACTTTATAAGACAGCGGTTGGAATAATATGATAAACATCCTTATTTTTAATTTTTTTTTTTTTTAAGAAGGACCTTTATTAGTTAAAGTATAAAATGTATTATTCGCATACGATGAATAAATAAACGAGCATAAATAACCATACAGGAAAACAAACGTTCGTATAATCAGACACAGTGTATAACCACCGCGTGTATTCTAATAATACATATTTTCTTTTTGAAATAATTCGTACAGACTAACCTCGAAAATTTGAGTAAATACTTTTTTCTTAAATATTAAATAATTTCGATAAATGATATAAGTACTTAGATACTAAAAATATAGTATAACGACAGACGATTAGTTACTATATTAGTTTCTATTATTAAATAGAAGGATGGTTAAGTAATTATAATAATAATGCTCAAATACATCAACATCATACTGGATATTATTGTAAACTGATTTTCACAAATGTTAAAATTGGTCCGTTGTAAATATAATAATTTGTATCCTTTACTAATTAGAACACGGCAGCAATATGCCAATTAGAATATTTACTGTATGCATCGATAATATACAAATTCAAAAAAAGCGAACGGTTGTGTGAACAATGACTAAATATTTTTTTTTTTTAGCTTTTCCTGCAAATTAAACCTTAGTAATCGGATTATCCCGGTCTCTGACGAGTGACGTCTCCAATCGTCATAATTCGACGTATATCCCGCCACACACGTTTTGTTATTAATTCAAAATTCTAATTTTTTGCGATTGTTGTAACTATGGAAAATCAACATGTCTATAAGTATACCCGGTAGAGATGATTAGTATTATTTTTTACAATTTTCTAGAAATAACGTATGATTATCGATCGATCAACAAGTTCGTAATAATATATTATATTATACCATACTTATAAATTTATAATTATTAAATTGTATATGATTTTAGTTTTAATCGCATTACTCAGTACCTCGAGTATCTGATATTAGATTCTGAACGAAGTGTGGAATGTATTGATTTTACAATGATGTATGTTTTTTTATTTTTGTGTCTCTCTTTGAAAAGGAAATTTCTAGTTAGTACTTTGGGTGATCAAAAGTAAAAAATTTCCAGTAGTTTTCATAAACGTTAGGAAAAACCCTAAAAAAGTAACGATAAACGGGAATTTTTACGCATAATCAGTTTTCAACAAAATCGATTTTTTTATATTGCTGTAACTCAAAAACAAACAAATTATTGTGAATAATTGAAATTTTCACAAAATGTTTATATTAGCGTTTTCTATTTACAATTAAATTTTCAAAATATTTTAACTTTTTTTAAGCTATTTATAGACAATTAAAATTTTCAATTTTCCTAAGTTTTTTTTTGAAATCTCGATAAAAATTATTTGGCACTCCAAAATATCTTTAAAATTTAGTACAAGGGTTATTATAAGCTATACTTATCGCAGTAAAAAAAAAAAAATCAAAGATCTTAAAAAATGATATGAGCGTATGAAATTTAATTTTTTATTAAATTGCGTAAAATAACGATATATTACAATTTAAAATATATAGGTAATAAAATAATATATCCTACTAATCATCCTAGACTGACAAATCAACTCCATTCGGAATCGTTTTTCGTATACAATGATACCTGTCATTGCATTCAAATTTAACACATCCATTATAGTGACCTACTCTCCACCACTATACAGCAGAGCGTTACCCACTGGTCCACCCTTTTTTATTTTGGGTATACATGATATTATATCGTTTATAAAATGTTTAATATACATCTAATATTATGATATAAATCGACTGTATTACTATATTATTATTTATCGTAGGTTTACCTAGATTTTTTATTTTTTTACATCAATGACATGCAATTTAATAATCGATAGAGTTTATACAAATTTAAAATATCTGTGAGATTTACAATCGACAACAGAATACGGTATCGCGGGTAGGATAAAATCAAATTGAATCACTTACCGTTTTGTTATCCAAATTCTTGACTTTGCATGTCAAATACGCAGATTTTCCCTCCAGCGCCGTCACGTTCCTGGGCGTTTCCGGGTCGAATTGCGGCCCAGAGTATTGGTTGGCGTCCGGTTTCACAGCGTTGACGTCACGCCCGCCGCCGCCAGCGCCGTTTTTGTCGCTTCCTCCATGACTCTGGTACGAACACCCTGTGAACACAAATAATGGCATGAGTGGTTATTATTTTTGTCTATCGGGTAAACGAAACCAATTTTATCCCATCCGCGTCCTGCCGTTAGGGGCGTGGAGCGCTGCGGGGCTACTCAGGTCAGGCAGGGGTCCTACATCAATTCCCCCAGGATTGACTCGATCCTCTCCGAAAACATAATCAATCCCCTTTGCTACTGCATAAACATTGTATTTCGTATTATTATTATTTACTTTGGTATTTTCTTAGGTTTTATAATGTGTTATTTTATAATAAATATATATTACGTGCTACGTAATATGCGTAATATATACATTACACGTGACTATTAAGGATAACATTATACGATATATACACGGAACATCCTTAGAAGTAGAATATCATACTTCGATTATGCATGGTTAATTTTGCCACTTCCCCTACGTCTTAATCAGAATCGCTCGCATTTAAAAATGATTTAACTTTGATATACTTTATTTTTATAATTTCTGTATTTTATACAAAAGTACCTATAATATATGCATATTATAATAGTGCAACATTTGAGAAAATCAATTTTTCATTTCATGTATTATGACCAACTAACAAGGATAATTTAAAAACAATCAATGTATGATAGTGGTTGTATTGTGTAGGGCGAGTATTAGAAGTTATGCGCTATTGTAGTGGTTATTAGTTGTATCCCCATTATGGTCTTGTACGAAAAGTGGTTTGACTTTTTTTATGAGTTAATAAGTCAGAAATTGAAAAAGTGAGTGTTGTGAGTTTAAAAATCTGTTGAAAAATTACGACATGTTTTCCAGAACGAGACAGGGAAACATGCATTTGAGATATTTTATGATCGAATCTATTCTATGTCTCGGAAATGACAAAAAAATAATATATAATATATGTTGTATAATAATAATGACTAAACCAGACGGAGTTTTAAAGTTACAATAGTACTGCCATTATAAAATTATCAGCTTTTCGTATACAGTGATATATATTCCAAAGAGTCGTTATATTAATCTTATTGTAAATACAAACCACCCGTTTTTGTTGTGGTGGTATAACAAAAAAATGAAAATAAAAAAATAATTATATTAATAGTTGAATTGTTTTTATTTTTTTTGTGCTTAATTTCCAAGAACTTAAATTATTTTAGCATAAAAATAAACGTCAAGAACAAGGAATGTAAAATAACTTTTTTTTCTATAGAAGCAATTCATCTTAATGTCGCTATATTATATATTTTATCAGGTAGATATTAACAATGCGATTTTATTTATAATTTGGTAATTATTTTGTTAGTGTTTCCTCCTCTCTCCGTAATTTAATTAATTGATGTTTGAAGTTCCTTATTTCTTTGACGCAATTTAAAGTTGCATTAATTACTTAATAAACTTTTATATTTTAATGTTAATATTTGCATATGATCTTTAATATTGTTATATAAATATAATGTTCAAAGTTTACGAAAAAAATAAAATAATTTTTTTATCTTTTAGTTGACTTTAATCTGTATAAAAATATTTAGTTATATTTTGTGTACAATATAACTACTTAATATTAATATCTGTATAATAATTTTAAATTCAAATAATAAATTATTTAATTTGATTTGTTTACCTATTATGATCATTGTACGATGATCTTATCAATGATAAGAACGAACGATTTAGAAAAGGGTTCCTATGATTGTTATGAAGTAAATAACATTAAAAATGTTATTTGTTAATGTATTTCGTAAATGAATTAAATTAGTAACTGAATGATGAAAAAAAAGAATAGTTAAATTATTAAAATTTTGAAATAGCGTTGTATACAATTATTGTCTTTTGTTTTTTTAAGATCAAAATACAATGAATTATGAATTTCTAAAAATTAAGAATACTTCTATAATGAGGGGTATTATTCATGATTATCAGATAAATTGCATTATAATTGTATTATATATAAAATGTTTAGTGTTTAGACCCTATATACTATTTATAGTCCAGAGGTGCTACCCATTTATGGTTTAATGAGATTTCAATAATAATTAATCGTCTCTCTAATTCACTAAAATTAAGAGGATATAAGTATTTTATAATATCCTAAGTTTTCATATAAATCAATACAACAAATTGTAATGGGTGATTTTGTGTTTGTTAATTCAAACAACGAACCAAAATAATTACTAAATTGTAACATACAGTATTTACATATATTTGATGCATAATTTATTGGTTTTATCGTACACCAAAATTTAACTTTGGACAATTTTATTGATTGTATTTAATTTTCGTAAGAATTTTTAGTGTACCATTCATCAGTTTACAAGTATATATATAGTATAAACTGTAAAACACCTAATTAAGTAGATAAATTACATTTCATTAATAGACTTTTATTTGTTTCTTATTAAGACAATAATTTAGAATTGCAACTTCTAATGCTATTCTAAATTGAAAAGAAATAACGTTTTTATTTGATATTATAAAAAATAAAGAAATTGTTACAAAATTCTATAATAATTTGCATTTTTGTGTAATTAAACGATAATCATTATTATTTGTATATTTTAACGGCACTACAGTAGGCATATACTTTATCTGTTACAGTACTTGAAGACGTATATGTACATGTGTATTGGGGGGAGAAAGTAGTATAACATAATTAAACCATAATTATTTTCTTATTTCACAGGAAAATATTCTCAGATTATAAAATAAATATTCTTATAAAACTAAACAAATTTTAATACATTATATATTAATGGCACAAAAATTGATTTGGTATAAAATGTAATTGGTCAACATACAACCAGAGGAAAAATAGGAAGGTACACTTTTTGCGGAAAAGGGAAATGTGTTATAGTTTTAAACAAAACCAATAATCACGAGTAGACAATTAAATATTAATGAAGTAACATTCCTATTTAACAACAATTTCAATCGCACTTATCATAATATGGCGGCATATTTTTTTGAATGTTTATACGTCTTACAGTAATATACACTATAATGTAATACACGAATTTATTTTAGTTTCGAAGGAATTTATCGGGAGCTTATGAGAATCATTGTCCACAATTATTCAGATACAGCTTCACTTTTTATAATAAAAATACAATCACTTATAAATGCAAAGTTATCTCGATCAAAAATAAATTATAAACTTTGTTCGTGGAAATATTTTGTAATGCTACATAGCAGAACATGATTTATCCTGCGTGTTCTGTACCATGTGTGCTTATCCGACAATTAGTTAATTGAATATTTTTAAATTATAATCGTTACACGGACTGAACGAGGCCAACATACGAATAATATGGTAAGTGGTTGTTTTAAATTTACGTTTACAGCGATATTTCAAGGTTTTAGGTTATTACTTATTGAATATTTTCTCCTTGTTAGCCGAGAAATGTGAATAACTACGTTTTATATAATTTTATCGATTTTATAGCGTTCAAGCAAAGTAATATTATTCCTTTGGCATGTTCTAGAGACTATTTAAAAAAATATTTACATTATTAAATTTTATCAGGATCTGTTAGTTGTCATATAATTCTTAAAAAAAAAAGAAAACTAAAACGTGCAAAATTAGCCTAATATAATAATAAAAACAACTAATACTTCAGCTATGTAATTTTACTGTATTTCACAAACATACAAGTACTTACAATTTGTTTTTCAAATATATTTTCCGAACATTATAAGAATTTTTTAAAAATACATAATCACGTATTTTGTACATTTCAGCAGAAAAAAAGATGCCTATTTTAATTGGTGTATACATACAACATGGCCTAATATATTAAGTAAACTTTGATTACTATAGATGTATACGTCATTATTTGTACGGAGCGTCTGGAGTGCGAAGTAAATACAAATATGCATTTAATGTTTAAAATAAAAAGATAAAAGTTCAGCGCTGTCTTTGTTTTACAATTGCATAATATTAAAAAGGTGATTGTTATCAAATAATAAATAAAACAGCTTTTTATAAATGATAAATTTATGTGCATTAGAATTGTCATGGAAAATGTATTTTATATATTATAACTATTATTAGTTTAGTGAAAAATAATAATATTTGATAATTTTATTTTTTTTAAAAGGTACACTATGTAATTTTGATGAAGTCAATTGAGAATTTAAATTAAAATGCATTTCTCACTTCGTTCAGAATCTAACCATTATGATTCTCAAACTATTACAACATGAGTCTCAATGTAAAGAAATATTACTGTACCTAAATAATAATTAAAACATTCAATGTTAAATATTTCGAAAAACAATCACTTGCTATTCGTTAATGGATCACCGTATATAGTAACATGCCATGATGGATGTGATGTATGTGTATCATAAAAAAAAATAGCATAGATAAAAATATAAATTATAATTACATTTTTATGATGATGAATAGGAATGCATAATACTTGATGATAATTATTGTACAGGCAAGATAGCGAGTTCAAAGTAATATTTAATTTTTAATTATTTAGAATTGGTCCATGTGCCGAAAATGCATTGATGAAAAGTATTAACATTTTATATTGATTAATATCTATACACATTTTAAGTATATATATATATATATTATATACATTTACATAATATACCTAGCAGCAACTGTCGCTTAGTAGCCATTATATGTATGCTGTTATTAAGGATAATTTAATTAAATTCGGTACAATTAGATGAAAATTATATACAAATACGTGTGAACATTTATAATAATTTATTATGTTTATACCGCGAGTAACTTGATATCGATGTGTCATAGTAATAAGTTAGTACATAATTTATTGATTAACATAAAAACATTTAACACAAATTATTAACTGACATGAGGTTTTACTAAAAATTAAATTATTTGTTGGTGTATATTTCATATTATATTACTATAGTCAGAGAACAGAATTCTACGTTAGAGGGTGAAATATTATATCCTTGTTTTGTGTACGATAACTTAATAAATATAAATTTTATCGTAACGAACGTTGTTGAAATCGTCTTATAATTATATAAAGCTATATTATATAGACTATCTCAAACCTTTGTTGTTGCATACTTCATATATATATATATATATATAGTTTATACTATACACACACGGACGTTGTGTAAATTTCTAACCAGAGTGATTGACGAGATATCTCATTTGGAAGTGCCCATCGAAACGATTCGGTCTTCGTGACGCTGAGTTTTAGATAGTTTCGAAGGTTGCAGCCGACGACTCCCCATTATTATTCCTTGTTAGTGTTCACTATATAATATTGAATTGCTTACCCAGCAAATGCGACGTATCTTGGACCGTGTGAAATTCCTGCCGTGCTACTACAAAGAACGAAATCAGCAGGAACTAATAAGTTCACAGCGAGATTTGATTTAATACCTACTATAAATATCTTTTATAAACCATCTATACCATTCGCATTTATTGACTATTTGGCCATTTTTTTTAACATGGATTTTTCAATTAGTGCAATTAATAAATAATATAGCTCAACGCCACGAGCATTGTATCTGTGACATTAATATAGATTATCAAGACTAATAAAATTACGAGAGCAACGCAACATTTCATAAATATAACAATAACATAGTTTGTTATTATATTATTATAAATCGCAGCCTACTCAAATATGTATGAAATTTATCCCGGTACATTTGTAATGACGTATAATGTTACGTCGCTGAATGAAAATGTAATCAAATTTCACTACGTGTAAATTAATTTTCTTATTACGACGATACCTATGAATATAGTCTTGTTTTTTAGTTAATATTTAAGTACGTTAAAACACTAGTGTAATTGGTTTATATTTTATATGTTATATTTATGTTTGTAACATAATTTATTAGAAATAGTGATTTTAATAATTCCCATTTTCAATCAACATTGATCATTGAAACTCAAATTAAAATGGCAAATTTGAATTTCCAATAAATCTGAAACAATATATTATAATATTGCAAAAAAATATAATAGAGTTTGAAGATGTTATATGTATATTTATTATACTTCTGAAAAAAAAACTAATAAACTTGATAAGATTTAGTGACAATGTTTACGAGTATTTTTGACGATCTATAAAATAAAAATATCTATAGAATAGCATTTTAATGTTATAAGCTTAAAGAAAAAAAAACGTTTCTTAAGTTAACGATAATAAATAGTATACCATGAAATAACTATTTTATATTGTATATTATTATCGTGTTTGTCTAAATAAGTCTACCAAATAGAAAACCAATGTTGAGTTCCAATATTATTATTTAAAAAATATTCTAATGATAAACTTATGATTTTTTTATAAGATTTTAACAAACTTTTAATGTAATAAATAATTTGTATATAAACGTATAGCTTTCAACATTAATTATATTTGTATAACATATTTAATAAAAATAAATTCGTTTTTAAATGTATGTGATTTTAATATGTGAAATTTGTTATTTTTTGAATAGGAATATAATATAGAGTGATTATTTTAAAGATAAACACTCGTTTACACTTAAATATTTTTGGAAATATATTATTTTTTAATTTAGTTTTAAATTAGTTAAGTTATACAAAACAATATATTTATTTTTAATTTATTTAATTAATTTTTAACATTAACTAGACGAATAACTATAATATAAACATGTATCGATATAGAAATAATAATGACATGTAGTAATTATGGTAAATTTGTAATATCTAATTGAAAATAAAAACTATTTGAAAAAATAATTTAAAATTTGAAATTAAATAATATTGAAAAATATCGATTAGTCCAAATAGTTTATGACTTATCTAAAGATGATACAAAGTATAATGCTCGAATAGAAAAATAAGAAAGAACTTACGAATTTCTGAATATACATTTGTTGGTTCTGTACATATGAACGGAAATGTTATTTAAACGCGATCATACCAGTTATTAAAGAGTAAGTATATTTACGACATGAGTATTTAACGACGTGGATGCGCTTCAACATGGTTAATAATCCCCGGAATAGGATTTCGGGAGACGGTATACTAGATTTTTATATCTACACGTCTGTCACAAAGGATAAATAATATAACATATAATCTATGCAGGTCAGTTTCTCGCCACGGAGTTAATTCGTTTTCGAATCATAAATTAATCTTTCAGAAGATTCCAATTGACTAATACATATTATACGTAACACGCGGAGCAATAAATATACACGGTAGCCTGAATTTAAGGAAAAACTAATAAAAAATTCGTATTGGTCAACCAGGTTTTTAGAATATATTTTATATTATTTGGTGAGATGATTGTGATCGAATGCGACTACGAGCCGAATTTAGCATCCATATCGCTCTTATCGTGTGGAACGGCTATAGATAGAATTCGTGTCTATATATACGTGTGCGGGTGGTATGCCGGCGAGTACATAATGTATATAAAATTCGTGGGTGAATTATATGGGAATCAATTCCTCGGAACACGATGAAAAATACGAGGTAAACCGATGGATCGCAGGAGTGGAAAGAGAGAGAGAGAGAGAGAGAGAGGGAGATAGTGAACGAAAAGGACACACGCGAGTCTGTGTGTCTGCAATTCGCATCATCAATCAGCTCGGGCAAGAGATAGACGCACACGCAGACCGCTACAACAGGAGCAGCAACAGCAGCAGTATTCTACTCACCCACTCACCCACCAGTCGTATCCGTGTAGTATTCGGCGGACTCAACGGGAGGAGTGTCGCGCGCACACACTCTCGTGTACACAAAAATACGAATTCAGTTCGAATTTAAAACCGTCGCGCGTGAGGCATTTTGCGAGCTTTACACGTTGCCACGTATCGTTGTAGTTGCAGTCGTCATTGCAAACACCCTGCGCGGGTGGTACAAGGGCGAAAACGATCGGGTGGTGGAAGCGGCGGTGGGCCGGGGATTTGTCACGCGTTCCCGAAACCATTTGTATCAATTACCCGTGAACAGAGACCGAGTCCGTGTGACCAAGTTCCCGGGCTACACCGACGCAGCTGTAATATTGTATATATATATATATATATATACACGTATTATATTTGCAAAACGTATACTATAATTGCGCATGCTCGCAAACGCCGAATATACCATATGAGCGAGAATATATTGAGCTACGGGCTGCTTAGTCCACCTGACCACTTACCTCTAAGTAACTACACCAAAATCGAGTCTCCCAATCTTCCGATATATATATATATATTGGTTACGTTCTGTGGCCATACAATACATTTTATAATAATTTATATTATGAATATATGTACTAGAAATGTCTATAATATCAAATAAAATTAATGATAAATAAGTTGTTTTTATAATAATTAATTATAAATCAGTTCAAATATATTAGATTTCCGTCGCTTATAAATTTGTGCAATAACATATTATAACAAAAATAAATTATATAGTACACAATTATTATGAGTTATTTATAATTTATAAAAACCTGCCGATAAGAAAAATCATTTTTCGACCGGCAATAATAAAAAGTTACTTTCGATACTTAGACTTATTATTATTACATTATAATTTATAATAATAGCCTATTTCAGGGGTTTTTATTAAAACTGTCACGCGGAAAAGCTAAGTGGATTGACAGGTGCACTAGCTATTATATAGTTAACAGGCACCCGCACGTTTAATTTTGGTCATTCATCAGTCTTTACATTATGTACTTACGAATTAAACGGAATTTTTTATCAACGAAAATTTAATATACCGTCCGTCCGTGTATTGGTGCAAACACAGTAAGTATATTCAAGAATCTATGAAGTCCAATTAAAAATGTCTACCTACGAGATATAAAAAAAAAAATAATTTTATCAAGTAAGATTTCTAGTAAGTATTCTTATCACATACTTATTGTAATATAGTAGGATAAAAATAACGTATACCTCGATAATTACAACGTGCAATGAATAAGGTATAATGGGTATTTGGAAAAAAATTATCTAACAATAAGCATCCCAATCAGAAAAGAAAGATATTGTCGTTTACAGAAAAATGCTAAATACTGCTGTACCTCATTCAATAGGAATCAATATTTCAGGCTGGAAAGGTGTAACCGCGGCCTCTTCGGACCGCATGGTATCCATCCCGACGAATTTTTCGCACATGTGGATAGACACTGCATAAATTATAGCTATACCAAATATACCGTACACCATTAGGTACCGCACACCATTATCAATTTGGTTGAGTAAACATGCGCGCGCAAATTCGAGATGGGTGGAGGTGCGTGGAGTGAGAGAGTGCGCTCGGCGGCGACTACTGCGGATCGAAAGAGCGTCTGTAATTGATTTAGGGACGGCTAGGGCCCCCGAGGAGCCAAACGAGAGACTTCAGTCCGCGGTTAAATCGTCGACGGACAACGGATAATGTGGACCGAACTGTACAAACATTGCACCCTCCGCCCCGCGTAGGTATACCCATCGTATATATATTCTTGTTTAAACTACTACTTATACGATATACTTTCTGTGAAATTTTTACGTCACAAAATCAATAAGCTCGCTGTGCTCTCGTCATAAGCACAAACACTGTTTGGCAAACGTTGTGAGTTTGGCGTACGTGTGTTAAAAATGTGATGCGGTGACGATTTTGGTGAGGGGGGGGAGGAGAAACGCTTACATGCGTCGATTATAAAAAACGTTGTAATACTGCGACCATTCACTATATTATCATCGATACCGCGATATATTATGTTATTATTATTTATTTTTCTCGTATTAAAAATAAAAATAGACATTTCATATTATTTATCGTATTTTAAAGCTTTCCGTGCGCTTTTACGACGCCCTCGTTTATATTATTGTCTGAAATAAGCCATATAATATTATATATTTTAACGGTGGTGGTTCGTTTTCACCGTGACACAAGTCCTATTACAGTATATACTATATATTATTATATAGTATATATACTACATTGTTATAAAGTGGTTATCGGCTGTGTGGTTCGGTTAAAGGTGGCTAATAAAAATTGAATTCCTTAATACCACACATAGCATTATTGTAGCCCCGCAGTTCGATACAAATAATTATAAGGTGAATATTATATATTATTCCTGTCTTATAAATTATATATGGACGTACATAGATGTAGTGTAAAAAAAAATTCGTTTCTAAATGACGTCGTAAAAAATGCACTTTATATAATAAATATTTTATGACCCGACGCTTATGTCCATGTAGTGTTATTAGGACGTTGACGTTATCAACTCGTTTATTAAAACATTTCTTTTCGTTTTAATAATTTTACGCATATGCTTGGACAAGGTGAATAGAAATTTTCCAACGGTACTACGGTGTATGTATATTGTTGCGTTTTAATAAAACAAAATCCGAATATAGCTTATGACAGAATAAAACGGGATTTTCGAACACAATTATATCTCGAAGATAATAATAACGAATTCGTACACAGTTGTTATATAAAGCGACAACATTCATCATGATATTATCATGGATAATTTGTGAATAATGACAAATAAACGAGTATTAGCATAATATTTATCTAAACATTAATCATATTTTTTTTCTACATTTTCTATTATTCTTATGAACATTTAGATATTATTATTCTCAAATTATTTTCCATCATCTATATTTCGTACAATTATTCAAAATGGATTTGTTTTAAAATTTTCTTGAATGTAATAATATAATCGCTGCGATAATGTCAAAAGCTTGCATGCCGTTTGTAAGTATATAATTATAAAATATTATTACCAACAAATTACTTGACTTTATCGTTCTAACAATAATCAAAATACGTATTCGTTGTAAGCGAACTATTAGTTATTTTTAAATTAATTTATTACTAACTATTGTGGAGGTAAAACCGTTTTGGTTAATTAAAACGCAAACAAATCAAATTACATTCTATGAAAATAATTCATATTTGGCCGCGGTTATAACTCAAAAAATTAGAATATTATTATCTCTGTTTTACGGTATATAATATATGTATATGTATATCATAAGCGCTCCGCCAAATCATTATACATAATAATTATTATTAAATGATTAATACGATACACGCCATATTATATACCTGTGGAGTAGTACAGCTATAAATATTCCAAGAATGACAGTTATAATAACTTACGTACTGTATATGATATTTCGGTAAAGCGACTATCAAATGTCAGTGTGGTCAAATTGTAATATTTTACTAAATCGTTACCGGAAATTTTTCGCAATCGTGGATCTCACAAACTCACAGCGTGACGTGTAGCTGTAATATCGGTCCATTAAATCGCGATCAATCTGAGAGGGTTGTGTGGACGTGTGTTATTCGCGCGTGTAGCGTGCACTGCGTGTATAGTTGTGCGAACAGGTGTACGCCGGGGGTCCCTGCACTGCCCGCAGAGCGGTCTAGAAATCCAGAAATCGGCTTCGGGTCGGATAAATTTGACCGGGGCTGGGGATTTATATACACACGAGTGTGTGGGTGTTTTTTTTTTTTATCCCATCTGGACAAGGGTAACTTTGGGGTTGAAATATGACGGCCGCCGCCGAACAAGGGAGATATTATATAGAATATATATAAGAACGAATGAGGGTACCGCCGCCGCCTGTAGGAAAACATACGGGCGCCAACCGAACAATGGCGGTATTTCCTAACAAAGACGAATGCTTTTGGCCCGAATACCGCCAAAAAGAAAGCCGCGACGATTCGCGACGATACAATATAGTATATATATATAAATATAGTAAGCCCCCGGGGAATTTAAAACGCGCACGCGTACGCACACAGGACACATCTTGTTAGTATTAAAGAGTACACAACTTATGCGAATCTACCTAAGGTAAACATGGGGTTGGCAGACGCGAGTAAGTCCGATTTTAATTTACTTCACCATTAGTTTAGTCCAATTTTGACTTTGGTCCAAACAATACTGTAAACATATTCTAAAGTCTATTTGTTAAGTACTATAATTATTATGCCCATTAAAATATTATAATTAAATGGATATTTTTTTTAAATTGAATAATTTGTATAATTTTACAATTTTATTTATTTATATACTACATACGTATTTTAAATTATCAAAACCCATAAATAATTAATTAATTTTCAATATAAAAATGTAAAATAATATTATTAACATATGCATTAAGCATCTGGTTAAGGAGAGTTCCCCGTTAATTAATTATTAGATTAATTTCAAATGCAGCTACTGCTACTCTTGTAATACAGCTCTAAAAAATCCTTAAATATTTAAATTACAATGTTAATGATTTAATTTTATTACTGCATTTTTATACTTTTGTTTTTTTGTATTAACTTAGATAACATATCTTTAAAAAAAAAAAATTATTATTAAGTTATAATTTATTTCATATTATCCACAATTACTGTAATCTATTGATTTATATATATAAAAAAAAAACAAAATCAATTAAAAACCATTTTTCTAATACATAAAATCGTCAGAATGGTTAGATTTTTTTTTTAAGAGAAGTTTTCTAAAAATAATTAAATTTGATAAAATAAATACACTTTGTATTTCAAGTTACTGGATAGTTATATGAACTAACGTATATAAACAACTTGACGAGTATTATATTATTTTGTGTACCTTGTTATAGTATTCCACCATAAATATTTTTGGACATAATACAACAGTGTCCTCTTATAATTATTATTGTTCCCTGAACTCTAGAACTGACCCTACAATATAATCAGCGAGCTGTGTTGAAATCGAAAACATAATATAATGTAGCTAGTGAGTTATATGCTGAATTTTCAAGTACAGCAAGATTAACATAGTATTCTGACCATTTTGTTTTATTGTTGTTTTAAAACCGTACGTAGTAAATGATATTGTAATACGAAATCAACGGTGGGTATTAGTTTTTCGTTTTCAATAGTTATCTAAAATTAACTTATTTTGATGATTTAAACAAGTTACAAGCCATCATTATAAACTTACGTTTGTGGTTAGAATTTTGTATTTAAATTACCTAAGATATGGATTATTTTAATAGTAATAATTATTATACCAGCCAAACACGGGTTTTATTTACTGTGACAATATAATAATAACACTTAACAAGATAAATTTATGAATATTTGTGTTTTTCGAAACTATGTCAATGAAAACGGATCATTTTTAATAAAAATGTTAATTTAAAAAAGTTCTATATTACAAAAAAAATAATTTGCTATGATTAATTTTAATGTCAAACTCATTATTTCATCAACTGACGAGAATATAAACGACATATACGCGTTCCGGTGATGATATAATAATAATATAATAAATATATGAATAATAACATAATATAAAATATCTATGGTTACTGATATTAAGTATACAATTATAATTTATTCGTCTTTCATAATGTATTTGCTTTATTTATTTATAAGCTTTGTTGTTATACTTCAATTTTTTAATATGTATTGTGTATTGTATATATATTCTCATCACAGTTATATGAATTGAATTTATATTTCATTAAAATAATAAAACTCATATAGCAACAGGATTTTTACGGAAACTTGTACATAAACTTCTATAACTACTACTATTATTATTATTATAATACAAAAATACAACAAACTAACATTGGACTATAATAATATATACGTATACAGTGTGCATACCTACTATGTAAAATATATTGCGTATACACAATTATTACTATAACAGTCGCCATTTCATCCAATGTGTATATTTTGTACAATTTATATTTTGATTAAACTCAGCACATAGAATACAATTATGATCTAGAGATTTTGAGGTATATGACAATAATAAATCCTGTGTACGCACACGGAGTGTATATGTATATGATATATAATATAATTTTACGTCTGTGGAGTCTATAAAAAAAGTACCAAAAGTAACGTAATATATAATATAATATAATATACATATACATATATATGTTTTCCTGGAAAAAAAAGAAGAACAGTATTTCTGAATGTTTTTTTTCTGCTTTGCAGTTTACGGTTTTTCTGACTTGATAAAGGGTAAAACTTTTGCAATATATTATATTCCAAATGTATTAAATATAAAAGTGATTTTATAGATTCTAATCCAGAGATCAGTTTCTCTTCGGATTTATGAAACTTACAACTCTTATACGTGCTATAGTTATTTTTTACATTAGTACTTTATAATAATATTATTATTCGTTTTAAATTTTAATTCAGTTAACACAATCGAATGGTTGTAAATGTACTATAACAAAAACTTAAAAATGACGATTTTTATTTAGCTCGTTGTGAGTTTGAGTAAACCAAAACTATTTATAAATTAAAATGATTAACGATTAAAAAATAAAATAAAAAAACAATTTTCCAAAATCATAATTAAAAATGTTTAGATAGAAAAAAATATGTTGATGGCGAAAAAACACCCTGTGTAGTTACATTATGTAATATGTTATATATAAGACCTACAAACAGCTAATAATATCATGTGTCCAGTTTTGTTTGTTATGCACACAATGTAAAGTTATACCGTATATTATTTATTATAAATGCATAATAAATCCACCACAGCACCACCAACTAATTGTAGTTTAAAAACTACATACTGTTTGAAATTCTCGGTAAAAATATCAATACTAAATATCGAATACACAACGATATTAATTATTACATTTAGAGCCTTGCAGAAAAAAAAGTTATTAGTACTAATTATAATATAATTATTTCCGTATTCCAATAAACTATCATATAACATAAAGAAATCAATCAAATAATAATTAAATATTATTTCATAATTAATATTTAATAATTTAATATTCAAATTATTTTACAAAATCATATTTTAAATATATTATACATAATATATTAATATTAGGTATGTACTTAAAAAAAAAAACCAAAAAGTCATATCGACGATAACTGAGGCCCTGTTTATACTCATAACCATACTTGAGACGGTGTATAAATTATATATATACGTATTACGTACATATAATATACTATACACGTTATTATGAATTATTTTTGACGTGGTTGTGTTTGTATTTGTGATTGGATTTTTGGCGTGTTCCCTACGCTTGCGAGTATAATCCTAAATTGAAAAACTGAATCAAAAACACAGCTGGTACCTGTCAGCTTTTCTATCTAAATTAAAAAAAAAATCAACATGGTTGGCGATACAAATTTCACTTTATTCGTTACAATTTTTAGATACAAAAAGTATGGTCCAATATATTTTGATTTCAGGGGAGCCAGACCAGTCAAAAACACCCTTCAGTCATCGTGTTTATACGGTTTGTACATCATTTAATATCATTATAGTATAATATTAATATTATTATCGGCCTTTGACGAGATTGAAACGCGGATGTGGACCGTTTGGAAGGTTTGCAAATTATGGCGTAGTCATTCCGTCAATTATTTCGCCGTGAAACAATATCTGGAAATTAGATTTTTGCCACCCCCCCCTCTCTTCACCGTTACTGACAACGGTATATGTATATCGCCAAAGAGATGACTATAATCTATTTAAACTTTGCAACTGCTTTAGATAATATATATTGTTTGTGAGAATTGTGAGTCTCGATTGTTTTGCAGGCAGGCACCGTAGACAACGCGAATTTCGGACATATTGCTATTTTCGAACGATAATCTATTTAAAGATGGTATAATAATATGTCAATTATTTTTGACATTCCGTGAGCGAAATCAAATTACAAGCGAACGCGTCTATTTATGAAAATCACAATAATAATATAATGCTTCTTATATTATGTATATTGTATATTATATTATTATGCGATAGCCACGTCAACTTCCACTGCCTTCCACCCGAGAACCGAACGTCGTACCACGTAGCACACGCTGCTTCGAAGAATTAATAACATCATTTGTTATACGCACACATAATAATATAATATATTGTATTATGTATGGGTGAAAAAATAACTGTTTCCGTCGCTCCATCGATTTAATAACTTGTTCAACGCTGATGTAATATTACAAGGCAGACTATATACATAATACATTATTATAGATTTCCGTCTTTCCCGACACGTTTGCGATTAAGAGTTATGATGGTGTTTTTGCGTGTTAGGTATATAATATTATTGTAGTGTGATATCAACTGTATTTGTAATTTTTAAACTTAAAAGACGAATCCGTTGATGATTTTGATCAAATGGAATAACTCGACCGGTAGTGTCAATTTATATGACACCTATATTACACAACCGACATTTTATAGAGTTTATATTATTTATTTAATTTTTATATTATTAAGCTGGATTATATGTGATAACAAAAATCATACTTGTACAAAAGTTTTATGAATATTCAAAGAAAAATTTGTTTTTAAACGAGTTATTCAACAATGACACTGATGGCAGTTGTAATATATAATAATTCTACGATTACTTTACTTTAGGCTAACTTTATTTTATTACATAAAAATATCTGAAATAATTTCGGTTATATTTTCTTATCCCCTCTTTGAGTATTGAATATCATCCAAAAATTATTCCACTCACCACAGACTTAATTCCAGACTAGCACGCATTTTAGTGTGTACCATCTTTACGATGTATTAATTGTATTATGAAATTTATATTATAATTGCCTGCAATCCTATAGAAGCATATTCACATCATTATCATCTCGAGTTTAAATATGTCGAATGATGTTAAATCAACCATATGGACGACTAATAAAAACCATGACATTCCCGCCAAATGTCGTCTCTAAACCATATAGATTATAGAACATTCGCTCAAAACTAATATCCAGCACTAAAGTTAAATTCAAAAAAAAAAACTCTCCAAAGGTCCGACTAGTCAAAGTCCTTGAGTTCCATACTCAATCCTAAACAAACCCATACTCAGAAACTGCCAACAACCAAAATTCAGACATAAAATATATCTTTAAGACCCTTCAAATTTAATTTAAAATCTAAATTCATTAATCAATCTTCCAATTTCCTTTCTTTCCTGAGTTTTAAATGCACTTAGCCTTGAGGGCATTATCTCTCCTTAATTGGTTTTGTCCAACACGTCTTCATTATAATAATATCCATTACTACTACTACATATAATTATACCCTCATTAATATCATTCAAATATTTAAATTGCGTTTCATTATCAGTCCAATTAATGCCTTTATTATTAAATTATGGACCTATTTTAATTATTAATATTTATACAAAATCATGTTTGTATTTTTTTTTTTTTTGGTTTTTTCTTTTATATCTTACTATTATCACCATACATTATATTTCAACATTTGGGTTGTTATAACTTCTTGTTTATGCAGTATACTCAGTATAGTAGTTAAAACTATAGAAACATTTTAAAAATATCATTATTTTTGTGTGCGATTTCTTTGATCATCGAATAATAACGATTGCTGTCTGTAATTGAAGTTTTTAGTAACATACGGCTGCCATAATAATATATTATAATATCGTTATTATACGCGACAATATATTATTATGTGTGTAACGCCCTTGCCGGGTGATAATGCATGATATTACGCAGCACGGGGCCAGATGATTTTAGGTATTAAATGCGTACATGGTATATGGTATATAGTTTATATCGACAAAATATAATAATTGTATATGTACATAGTATATATATATTATATTATATATGATATGCGTACACTGTGTGTGTGTGTGTGTGTGTGTGTGTGTGTGTGTGTGTGTGTGTGTGATATAAATATTGATGGATTGATAACACCACACTGTCTCGATGGCCATATAGGAGAGGATGATATTAATTACGCCAGCGTTGCCGATCTATAATTATGTATTATTATATTATTAACGAGGTGCGGTGGTGCGATAATTTCCCATCGATTAAGCGTCGAACATCCGGAAACAGAATAATAGTAATATCGATAATATTAAACCGTCGTCACTTTGTCACGCTGACCAGTAGTGAATGTGATTGCATATTTTGTGTTACCATTGACATCCTATATAAATTATCATTATTTTTGTGTAATACTTACGGGAGGTTAATGATAATATTATGGTAATGTATTTGTATGGTAGTATTTTAATTCCGTGGGCCGGCGCGTCGTATAGGCAATTTCGTTACATACACGTGTAGATTTCTTTGATACTGAAGCATACCTCGTTAAAACGAGTGACGACACTTATGCCAATTATAATAATATTATTACCGTATTGACTATCACTGTTTAATAGCAATAACGATAGAAAATTCGTAGAGAAAATCAGAGATTTCTTGCAAAACAAATCAGTATGTGTTGTCGATAGCAAGAGCGGTAATATTATTAATCACGCGAAAACGTGTCGAGATACTATACGTATTACATCCACGCATATATATTATTATTACGGCCCGCCGGCATGTAACACATAGCGATAACTGTACTATAATAGAAACACATTATAATACCAGGGTATTATATACATAATTAAAATGAATTGTTAGAAAAAAATTAACTAGTATTGATCACTTGCCGTTTCCGCCTTAATCATTAACAGACGAATCCCTTATACCAACGCATACTATAACGCAGGTAAACATTATACATACTACGTACAAAGTGTTAATTATATAACATTGGATATTTCTTATGCCCACAAAATCCAATAGTTACAACGAGTTTGTCGACAAAAAAAAAGTCGCTTTGTATGTTGTGTATATACAGTAGAAATCGTCTATGATTTCATCGGTTGTAGTAACATATCGGGTTTAATGACCCGGAATCAAAGGTCTTGGCAAAATTCTAATTTTGTATTATATTATGCTTATTTCGTTTCGGTTCGGTTTATGTGACTATCATAATAGAATGTTTTATTATTAATGTGCATAATACTATGAATGTAATGACAATTATTTTTGATTAATTCAAGCAAATATTTAATATACAATAAGCACACAGTACAGGGTTCTTATTATATAATAGGTAACACATACAATTATACAACCAGTGTCAAATGATAGTATATGTTTTTTTATAATATAAATTCTAAAACAAACTTTAAAAAAAGTAAAAACGAAAATTCAACTTAATTTGTAGAAATAAAAAAAAATACATTAAAAATATAAACAGGTATTTTTTCCTGATTAACCGGCAGAAGAGGAGGCTCATATGTGTAGGAATACTTCTCTTTTGCTGGAATTGTTTATTTATGCATACAATTGGGCTAAAATAGTCTCATACATATAATGTATATAATACAAATAACATATATAGTGATTGCAGGTTATACTACATCACCTTACAAAATATACGCAAATAATATAAGTATAGTCCGCCAGACTAGTCCCATTTACTCATCGTATTTCGAAACGGTGTCGCGTGAATTTTCCAGCCTGTATTTGAATTCTGTTGGGCGTTATTTCCTCGAAAAGAGGCTCAGAATATAATTTACTTATACTGTTTTGTTATAACTTTTTTTATATATTATTTTGATTATAATTGTTTATTATCAACTATTTTTCTTGATCGCTTGGAAATCAATAAAAATTGTTTCATTGTCTATTATATAATAATTATAGTGTTTGTGAGTGTATAAAAATCTACAGTACACGTGATAAATACAAGAATAAATAATAAATATAGATTCAAAACATACGTGTCGTAGTAATGGAGAGAACTTCACATCGTTGTCATAAACTGCAGTGCAGAACTCTAAGCATTATACCGTAGGTGAAATAATTGCTGCGGAAAATATTCCATTAGTGTGCTTTGAACGAGAGCCGATGAAAGGGAGATTGATAGAGAGACAGATTGATAGAGATATAGAAAAGACGGGAAACACTCGGGTGGATGAGAGGAAATTACACGACTTATCTCGTCTGGAAAATATGACCAGAATAAAGTTTGCGCTGGTAAACTATAGAAATTCCTGTCGCGTAATTCCAAACGGAAAATCCTTACGTCAAGACTAGGAAAGCGTGCGAATAAGAAACGATACGATATTATATTTTTCTCCGATATACGTATAATATATATATATCACTACTGGACATTCTCCGCCGCTAGTGAATTCGTTTCCGATCCAAATTACATTTATATAACATATATAAATAATACTGCACATACACACACACTAATATAATTATATTATAGTCGGATATTGCACCGTAAAGGTGGTAAAAATGAAATTGAGATACACAATTAGTTATTGGGAAAAAGTAGTCTAAGATATTTAATTAGCTATTTAAGTTCAAGTTCCGAGACGAACTGTGTGGTTTAATCTACCAGAGAGTTCTTAACCCTTTAATACTCAAGTACCGCCTACATTTTAATGTTTCTATAGTTGCACTAACTAAATTTGGGTATATATATATCTAAGAAATGAACTATAAAAACTAGGTCCCACATATTTTGATAATTTTCACACTAATTGAAAAACCAAATTTGATACGATTTAATACGAGCTTCTTAACGTCGTCAGACACGTAAATATTGTATGTAAATTAATCAATTATTAATGTATTGCCGCATAATGTTTAATATCAATAATTATTGTTTTTTTCTCAAATTCACATATCACCAGCTGAGGAATTTTGATTTAATAAATATCTATATTACATACCTAAATTATAAAAAAATACAAGATTAAATAAACATATTATTAAAATATAGCCATTTTTCCTTAAACTAAATGTATCTTCAACAATTAATTATAATCTATGATAAAATAATAATAAATAAATGTTTAAAATAATCGATTGCCTTTTATAATATTATTTACCTGACAAATCGATATATTTTTCAAAATTATCGCATTACTTACCTATCTGTAATATTGTTAATTACATGTGTCATAAAACATATTTTAATTATAAAATAAAAGTATGAAAATGTAACACAGCATTTCGCATAAGTTGTTATTATATTAATATATTATATATTTAATAAATATTTTAAATTAAATATAATTTGTCAAAATCACAATATTTGCAATTTATTTTATAAATGAAATGTATGAAATGTATAAAATGTTTAATTTTATATTTAAGGATTTAAAATTAAAAAAAAAAAGGTTCCCCATAAATAGTTCATACTAAAAACAAAAACACATTTTTTTTATGGACATGATGGAATACAAATAAAGATGGTATTGTGTATTTAAATTAAGAATAAAAATGTTAGTAATTTGGTTGTAATTCAAAAACGTTAGGAATTTTACACTGTTATAAAATAAGAAGTTAATGTTTAAAAAGTTTAATTATATTAATATAAAAATTGGTATAAATTTAAAACATTATAATAATTAAATACTAATAATATTACAAAGGCGATGTTTGTTACAAAAATTAAATCAACCTACTTTAATACTAATAGTAAGATAAATTAATATAATAGTAAAATTTCATGAAATATACTTAGTGATATGGGCCAATGATCATCTCTGTTTTCCGATAGAATTATATAATATTGTCATTGAATTAAAAATTAATATATCCATTATAATGACCAACTTAGGACCTACTGTACAACAGAGCGGTAGAGGGTACCTATATCTCTATAAAACTGTATACATTTAAATTCTTAAATAAAAGTATTTCATCTTTTATTATCAAATAAAACCTCACTTAACTTAATCACTGTAAGTTTAATTATTGATATAACAGGCAACCAATATAATTATAATAATTAATTGGTTTAAAATCGAATAACATGACGGTACTTTTATAATTTTTTCATAATCATTATTAATTAATGTGTGAAACCAATATACACTTACATTTGCTCATCGTTTTAGCGTTATATCCGATTGCGATAGTATTAAAACTTAATTTGTTTATTCAAAATACGTTTTAATTAAATTTTGATAATTTACCTGGAACAAACAAAAAAGTGAACATGAATATTTGAGTTTGTAAAAGAGTAAAAGACATAATATTTTGTTTATTTCACCATTAATCATAATACAGAAATGAGTATGTACATAATATTATATAAATAAATAAGTAGTAACTTGAAACCCCCTATAACCAATCTATTCAAATATTTCAAAATTTCAAATACGTGCAATAAAATATAAAACTTTAATATAAATTATATCTATATCTTAATATTATCTCAACCTAATATTTTATTTTATTATCTACCATTAATTAATTTAATAATAAAAACATTTTTAAAAAATACGTGACGATTTTAATATTATTTAGATGAGAGTACTTTATGACATGATTAATATGATAAGTATTAGCATAAAAATTTAAAAAATATTTAGAGATTATTAAATTATAATACCATAATGTGGTAGGCTGTTACAAAATACTGTTGGCTTATAACAACTATATACTGTAGTATTAGATGAAATAAAATATGGTATGTGTATGTGTTGTTGAATCCATAAGAGAATTTAACCGTTTTCGTTATTTGGGGATGAAAAAGAATGAACAAAAAAGAAAATATATCAGATGACCCTTTAAATTATATATATATAGAAAACATTTGTTTTGTCACGGAACGAAAATAACACGAAACGTAAAATCTAGTCCATAGCTTCTCTGTTTAACCAAGCCGATTGTCAACAATAGAAAACAACTATTATTTTCGGCGACTTACTGAAAATCTGTCCACGCAGCTATTTCGAGTTATTTATTTATTTTTTTTTGTTTTTAATTCAGTCGTGAAACTTTTCAAGAGTGTAGACTGATAAAAGTGATTATTAAAATGAACAAATATTTGGCTGTAAATCGTTAACGATGAACAGATAGGTAACTTATAATGTATTGTTTTATTGTTAATCCCTTTTTAATTTTGTATGCTAGGTATATGATATATTATTATTATTATTATATTATTATAAATTCAAATAAAAATTTACTTTACATAATATGCATAGTATATTTTCATCTAGTGTTGTTCTTATTGATTCATAATAGTTTTTAATTGTAAATTTAATGTTCAAAAATAATTCACTAACAGTATTTGATAACTTTACGTGTCATCGCTAAATCACATAATTTTAAGTTTCTTAACTATTTTATTAGATTTTAATTATCGTCATATTATACGCGTTTTTCGATAAAAAATTATGTTGATGTATAATCAAATATGAATTTTCTTCTTTCTGTAAAATTAATATAAGTTGCTCGAGTTTCAAAAAATTGATTGCATTATGTTTATTTATGAAAAAACTAAACATAATTATTCAAGTATACTACCTACTGTAAACCAAAATGGAAATTAAGTTAATGGTTATTGCAGTACTATATAATTTACCAACTACCTAAACAATGAGAACCTAATGAAATTCGCACGTATACATTATACATATATATTTACTAAGTATAATATTTGTTATAATTATGTATATAATATTAGAAAATAATATTTAATTTGTCATGTGTATATATTGTAATTGTCTTATTTTTGGGAAATAATAAGTATAATTTTATAAAAAATAATGAAAATTATTCTGACTGTGTATATAATAAATACGGTAAGACCAACGTGTTACATAAAATGAATAAAGAGCTGTATAAATAAAACGCATAAAGTCGTAAAAAAGATGACGACAAATACAAGCGTAGTAAGTGAGAAATAGAAGCAAATATCTACAAATCACATTTACTCGTAAAAATACAAATTTTTCTCGTTTCTCTTATCGTTTTAATAATAAAAAAATCTCAAGAACTGAACTCTCAAGTTATTTCCTGTATCTACATACTGCGTGATGTGAATTTTCGATTAAGGCAAAAATATTTACAATATTTTTTAACCCTTTTATATTTTTTTATCTAAACAGATTTGTTAATAACTTTGTATAAATTAAATTTTATTTTAATATAATATTTTCAAACCGTTTCAACAGATGTTTTTTTAAAACTTTGTTGATAATTAAATGCATATTTTATATACAAAATAGGTGTACATATTATAATATTATTGAATATTTTTTATTTAATACGAAACATTACAACTTTTATTGGACTGATAAAAATCAAATTTAAATATAGTACTTGATCTGCCTAAAACTATACGCTAAATGGCCCAATTTTAACATAAATTGTAACAGTAATTGCTAATTAGATTTATTAAAAATTATTTCCATTTAATATTTTACTATTAATGATAATTTATTTTTTGGACGATATAAGGTTCACAATAATTTGACATTTATAGTATCTGTATATATTATACAAACTATGTAGGTATGTAATAAATAATAATACTAAATTTGAAGTCTAATTTTGCAGTCTGGGAGAAGCCTATTTTTCGAGTATATTTATTTTGTGTCCTTATACCTAATATAATGGCAGCATATCCAGTTATTCGCGCATGTTTATTTTACAGAAAACAAAATAAGATTAAATATAATTCACTAGAATCCAGAAGTGCATTACTAGTCCGACTACTGAGTTACAACAACTAACAGCAAAGACATGATATATTAGTAAATATGGCGGAGTTATATGATAATGCTATTATACCGTAAGTACGGTACTTAAGGATGAAACTGGCGGCACATGATATAACGTAGTAAGTATGGCGTAAATATTTTACCGTCAATAATGATATTTTAGGTAATAATAACAATGATTAGAAACAATTCTTAAAATCCGAATATGTCAGTCAATTTTCAAAAAAAAAAAAAAATACTATTTACTATATTGAAATATTTAAATGTTAATTATTGCGAATGTTGTAGTTCATATAATATCTAAAGTTTTTATTTCATTCACAACATAAATACATAGTAAATTACGGTATTTAATCCGCGCCAAGACCAACTGCTTGCCCTTTAAATAATTCTCGGAAATATTAGTCTCTGGGTGCCAGCTGTAGATCAAGTATGATTGGCCCACGAGGATTTGTTAATGACAGTAAAAAATCAAATATAAAACTGAACAATTATTTTTTGGTAGAATTTATTTATCAAAATGCTGTCATATCACTGTATACAATTTAAGTAGACAATTGTAATTAATTTTTAACGATTAATTGGTAAATTATTGTATACGAACATAACTAAGATAGTACGAACCATATTAAGTAGATCTCAATATAATTTCATACATACTCGTATTTTCAACCCTGCTGACTGTTTTCATAATAGATGGTAACACACACACATATCCAATACACAAATAATATCATAAACATGATGATTCACCATTAAGTCTGTCCACTCTCGTCTTTTTAATTTAATAATGAATTTAATGAATTTATTCAGTTTTTTTTTTAATTTTTAAATACACTTAATTACGATATTTTCCAATTTTTGTTATTTTTTTTACTGGTTAAAGAATGTCCTATGATAATACAAACTTCTGATTTCATATGAGTAGGTATTCACCCTTTTAATTGTAAATTGTTTATTACAAATCAAAATTTAAAAGTTTCTCAATAACAGAAGTCTATTATTTCACATGGCATTTCCTAACTAGTATAAAAAAAACATCAACAATTTTAAATTTTATTTTTAAAGTATATAATTATAAACTCCAAAAATTAGATTTTAAATAATTATTTCAGTTAAGAAAAAAATAACGCATATGCTTGGTGAATCACTCAGTATATAATATGGAACTTACGTGTCGTTGGTTCTATTCGTTTGTCGTAATTCCAATGACGGTCCATTTATTTATTTTTAAAAAGCCGAGAGACGTTGTTATATGGTTGCAGCTAGCTATAGCCCATGGGCGTGTGAGGGGGGTGGTTGTTTTTGTGAGCTGCAAGGTTTGTTCAAAACCCGACCCCTCTTTCCTCTGGCGTACCTTGCGAATCCAATTTAGGAATTGCGCCGACCTTTGAACCACCGCCGCAGTGCTTTGCCAACGACCGTTGGAGATGGTCCAGAGAACGATAAAAGTGATTGGAAGCGAGTGGGGAGGAGGCGCGTTTGAAAATCGTTTTCCGATCGCACACGTCAGCTTCCACCCACCGGGTACCTATCCCTGGCAACGACATTCTTTGTCACACAAATTGGCCCTGCGGGTGTGCGTACTACCGCCACTGACTTCGACGAGGTCCTTCGTCGGCCCGTCATGGGAAAGGCATACGAACATAATAGTGATACATTACGGTCGCCAGTTGAAAGTCCCGTAAAGGTACCGTGCGAGTGCATAAAATATATACAACATGTGCGCGTATAGCGCAAAAGTTTTCAAGATTTTGGCCACTGTCCCGTGTACATAATACAATATATCGGTACGTGCCGTGTGACGAAAGTACGTGAATAATAATATACAAACACAGTAGTACATATTATGTAGGTATATCCACTAGGTATTATAATATTTTTTCCGAATATAGTTTTTTTTTTTTTTTGGGGGGGGAGGGTAAAATTTTCATAAAAATTAAGTTTGCAGGTTTATTATTATTCATCGTTTAGATTAATATGGTTAAATATGAATTGTGAAACACAACTTTTTTGGTTGAAAATATTGCGTGCTCGTTAATAGTCAACAAATATTTACTTAATATTCGATACATATTATGTTTTATTACATTATGCACATGATATATTTTTAGATGGGTAGTTACATACTATAATATTAAGAATTGAAATGTATATTTTAATAAAATATGATCACTATATTCAAGTAGGCATTTATAAGTACATTTAACAGTGTACGAGTAATATAATTTTTATTTTTATCTGAAACGCAGACATAGCATTTGGAAATATTATAAGTGTACTAATTATATATGATTCACATGTAGCATATATGACGTGGGTAAAACATAAATTTGATATAATTTATATTGACAATTATTTGACTATACTGTGTGTTTTATTGTCGATAATTTTATTTCAATTACCGTCTTAATATACAATATAAATATATATACGAGTATATATATATATGAAAAAAAATTAAAAATGATTAAATTCACGAACAACCCGGGTTTATGTGTAGTGTACTAGCGTATATACAAATACTACAATATTAAACAATAAAACGACTTCAACGTCACCGATAAACTCACTGCGCTTTGAATAAATATAGCGCTCGCATTGACAGAAGTATAATAACATGATAATATACGAAAACCACACAAATTTATATTTTGAATACAAAATATACGTTTCGTTTTGATATAGACGCCTAAAAATGAAAAATTACGGTAAAATCGTTTTTCTAAAATTAAAAAATATTTTTATTTCCATCAACACAAAGCATTTTTAGATGAAGTAAAAAATATCACTCGATTTATCATGACATATTATTATATTAAATATGATAATATGTACATATTTTAAATTTTACTTTAAATGTTACTATTGCGTATTTATATACCTATTTACACATTAAAAATATAACTCTAATTGATCGAGTTTAATATAAATGTTTGGATAATATATTTTATACCGTAAAACTCAATTATACTATTGTATTGTTTATATTACGCTGCGATCAATATGCATACCTAAAACACAATCATTATTATTAACGAATGCACAATTCTATTGAAAATTCATGATTTATTTGTATAATATGCAGTGGGTGGGGTTTTCCGTGAAAAAAAAAACAAACTATACATAATGTTTGTTTTCAATATGGAAATAGTTTTTTATTGCATTATTTTTTTAATAAAATAAATTACAAGCCTGAAATCAAATATTGCGTGCATCTATACAACTAGCAATAATAATATTAAAATATGCGTTCATGTTTTGTCGTATATTAATATATTTTTATCCTGGTGATATTTATTCAAATATTGATGGCGAAAAAAATACAATATATGATGTATACTATTATAAAACAAGACGTGGAAACAATATTAATAATTCGTATTACTCCTATAAAGTGAGACATTTATTCGCTATAATATGTTTTATCCATGCGTAATGGAAGTTTAGGATACGCGACGTGGTTACTGCAGCACCCACTGTCGAGGCACATGTATAGACGATTTTAAAGAGGAAATTTATATTTCATCTTTCGACAGCGCGACCACCGATGATAGCGCAACACGCGTCGCAGTTTTATTTTTACAGCGACGATGAGAAAATATTAATGTCGTTTCCGGTCCATGTTCGAATACACAATAATAATAATAATAATAATAACAACAGTAATAATAATAATAATAATATAAACATTATGAGACTTTTTTCGCGTTGGTTTTCCACAAGAGAAAAACAATAATATAAACGCAATAAAAAGTTACGATGACAATCCACGACGGGCGCATAAAAATTGCTACAGCGGACCTATATAATGATATGTGCGCATTTTTTGACTTTCGAATAACATCCGGTCGGACGACGGTGACCCCGGTTCACACGTCGCACAAATAAAATTTCAATATTCTTGTTTTCACACCCAGTAAAGTTTATCACCTTAGGAATTTTTTTAACATTGCAAAAATTCGTCGCTCCGTATACTCTAATATTTATAGTTCATTATATTACTGTAATGATCTTTTTTTTCTTATTATTTTTAATTCACTAGAATTTAAAATATTTACATTTTGCATACAAACTTTTATTTTTGTTTCTGTTGTAAACCCGTTACGCGTTACGCAAAACACATACGCATATGCACATACGCAATATTCGTATAGTTCCTCATTAGTGACGGTCCCGTAATTTAAGATGAATATTTAAAATTAAGAATATTTTGTTACATTCTCGAAATAATTAACACCGTTCTTTATATATAATATATTATAATCACATGCCACTTACATTTGCTACGTGCAAAACGGAAAACTCCATATAGTATATTATAATTAACTGTGCGAGTCGTGTGTCATGAACAGTTTACGCGACGAGTGAAAAAACAATTAAAAGTAGTTAATTATTCTCATTTATAACATTATGTAGAAAAGCTCGCGTATATGTCATCGCACACATGAGAAGAAATCAAATTAACCACAAATAAGAAATTAATAACATTTTCAACCTACTCGATATATTTATATTTTTTCGTGTATTGTAATATAATATACGAAAAAATATAAACACGCGTTCCGTAGTGATTTTTTTTTATACTGAATAATAAAGACACCGAAACGGCGCGGCGTTCGGTCTTAAGCCGATAAAATATTAATAAAATTATCTTTTTGAAAAACGTCAGGATCCGATCGTTATCATCATCACTGCCATCCTTCGTCATCACCACGTCGTCGACGTCGTGTCGTGATTCGTGAAAGACTACGTTCAGCGTAAGCCGAGAAACGGTGTTATACACACACTCGAATTTATATGACAGCTGTTATACAGTGTCTGCTTCAGTTGAAGCGATCTTCGCTAGACACCATCCGGACATGATTTATATCTTTCAAATATTATATTCTTGTTCATTAAATTTAACTTTATTTCCAATCGATATTTAAAACATATTTTACCCATTAATTTTCACTCAGCAATTATTTTTAATATAAAAATTATGAACATCAACATTTTATTATATGAATTATTCAAAATGTCAATGTATATAATTGATAATTAATAAATTACTATAAAATAATTCAGTGAGTTATCTATGGAGTATGGGGATTAATTAGTTTAGACCGGTAATGCAGATTCAATTGACTATCCTGAAATCTAAAATATTATTTAATATTATTGTTACATTTAAACTATAAATAAAATTAGTTTAGTAGGTAATGGAGAAATAAAAATTTTCACATTATTATATGTTTATGATTTTCTACTATAATTATCTTTACAAAAATAATTATGTTGCAGACAAAAATACTTAATTTTAGTTAAATGGTTTAAAATAAATTTAAAAAAGATAACAATGTCCATGTTTATGTACACAAATTATAGTTTTTACGAAATACTAATGGTATACAAATAAGAATTTAAGAACAGTAATTTTTCCGTTTATTTAGTTTCATAACTTATAAGCATTTTAAAGACACTTTAAGTTGAATTTTTACCGAAGAAAATAAAACTTAATCATTTCAGACAATGATAAAATATGCAAAATGATGATCACTTTGATTTTAAGTGCATTAAAATGATATATATATAATTTAGCTCAGCATTTAACATTTTGAAGTTAGATACCACACGTTGCCAACTATGACGTAAACTTATTAATTTTGTCACGTCGTTATTTAGTTCATATTTACTAATTCGGTTTTGATATTTCTTGTAGCCTCAACCGATCTGTCGTCTTTTAATCGATTTTATTATAAAATAATTTCAATGGTTATAAGTAATAATAGAATATACAGTATACACAACAATATTGGAAACCGTTTTAAAATATCGCATAAAAAATAGCTGCCGAATATGGAATAAGTAATTCTAATTTTAAGCTACCATTTGAGTGTTATGCACCAACAACTTATATAAAGTTTGACGCACATTTAACGTTTGTATAATTTCTTTATCGAAATAAATTTTCACTGTATAATCATATTTTATTTCGTATGCGTACAGTGTAATTCTGTATTTTACATTTTTACACATATATTGTCATGGGAACGACTGGCGTTATTATTGTTATTTTCGTATCATGCTTGTCGTCGACGTTGCCACCATCACTCCTAAGTCGTGTTGGTTTCGAAACAAACAATATACAGTTCACACGTCGTGTATAGTTCGGCGTGTAGGTATGTGCGACAGACGATCGGAATTCGATTTTAAGAGAACGAGGTGGGTGGATGAATGCATGAAAAAAAAACTCCCGAAACGATGACAACTCAAAGAAAATAAGCGTTCGATGTGGGGACAGGAAGAGAGAAGAAAAATAATAATGGCAACTGCAGCATCGTATCGGCTTAGTATTTTTGTATTTACGCATTCCGCGTACGTGTCCCGTCGATATATCGCGTGTGACAAATCCGATTGTTGAAACAAGTGTCGACGACGACGGCGTGGCGGTGGTTTGTAGGACGGTGGCAGGGGAAATGGTAGGGAACATAGAACCCAAGGTGTGGGCAAAAAAATAAAACAAAACGATCTAAAGATGTCTGACAAATATTCAGAGATTACAGCTGCGGCTTGCGCGACGAAAACGACGACGACAAAGCAAAGGTATATTATTACTACTACGTGGTGACGGTAGCGGTTGTATCTCTGTCAGACGCTAAATTATATACCCGAGTATGTGACAGCGGCGACTCGGTCACGTACGGCGGTGTAGTTTGTTATATATATATATATATATACATATATATTATATATAAACTAGAGGAAAAAAGCATCGCTGTACCTTTGTAATAATATATTATATTATATTGTAGAAGACGAAACAACTCGAAGCTGACCTTTTACTACGCCCCAAACACCCACCTTCCACCTCCGGAAAATGTGCGCATCTCGAATTTTCACTGATAGAACCGTCATAATAATAACGTGTACATAACGGAGTCAGTTTATTATAATATGTATACATGCGTATGCGTGTCTACCTGCTACGAAAAAAAGTATAATACAAAATCATACCGCGCGTGATTTTACGCGTTAAAGTTTTGCGAGATCATCTCAGAAAACTGCAAACGTGTCCTACACGTCGTATACTTATAACACTATTATTTGTACATACTATACTTTTTACTATATTTCAGATCTTTGGATACAACATTATTTTTTTCTTTCTCACACTTATCGTTAAAAATAAATCCATTCAGTTTTACGTATCGCATCACCCGTACAGTATATTATTATACCTAAAATATAATAATATATTAAACGGTACAAAAAGAGATGCAAAAAAAGATGATTATACGGTGTAATTTATTATAAAGGTGTAACAAATATGACTTAATTATTAAATGTATAATTATAAAATATATTGAGAATAACACAATTTATATTATGCATACTTCTTTAAATAATTATGCTCTGCTTGTTAAGAAACAAACCATTATTATTATTATACTTAAAAATAAAAAATTCAAGAAATTACATACTATATAAACAAAGATACTATGTTCTGCTTAAAATATTATCTAAAGCATAATATTATAATATAATATAGTAAGTTTTCAAATGAGGGTAATGTGTAAACAATATAGATACATCCACATGAACTATTATATTCCGTATGCACTAAATATTTACTATAGTATTATTTTAGTATCATTGTATAATAGTACAAAAAATTGTATGTTCTTTAATAATGGTTGATTTACAATAGTAATTACTAAGAATAAAAAAAAGAAATACTAAATACTAAAACTTTTAATATTATACAGTAATTTAAAAACTATTATTTGATATTATTTATTTTTAATGAGCAATCAAATAATTTGCTTACAATAAATAAACCGATAATAATCTTGAGTATAATAAAATATGATACCTATAATATTATAAAATGTTACGAATGTACATATAAAAATCGATAATCTATTGTTTATCCTAAGGACATATTGTAGGACTTTGTATTTAAATTATTTATCCGCTTGTTCCGTTTGAATAACGATCGCGAGCAAAGCGAAGAGTCGTAAGACTGCTAGCAGCGATGTTCACCGTCACGTTACGATTTTAATAACTGATAATGTTTATCATTCTCCAAACACAACAATAGAAAGTTATACATAATTCCGGAGGGACGTGAAAACGCTTAGAGAATTTTGAGTTAGAGAAACTTGAAACTAACTATTTATTGGGTCGTTCGGTACTAAAAAAAGAAGAAAGAATCAACACAAGCATGGTAAACAATGGTCGCAATTATTGTCGAAACATAATTGCAGGACATTAAATGACCCACCAAAGTTTAACTTTATCGGAACGTATTAAAAATAAAATCAAAAATAAATCTGCTGTTTATGGGTCATCATAATGTTACGTAATATAATATTAACATCAATAGCGACATAGCATCAATGTTGGATTAAGGAATGATGGAGGACCTGGGCACATCCTTTAATAATTCTTATAGTAATAGTTATTATTTTTTTAAATTCCACAAAATAATAATATATTATATTATATTAAAATTTAATTCAAAAAAATAATTAAATCAAAAGTATGGTTCAAATATTTTTATATTATACTAAAATATTTAACAGAAAATATATAGTACAGTAAAATAATTTAATTTTAAATATAATTATATTACATTTTATTTAATTTATACTCGACTTAATACTCTTTGAGATTTTATTGCTACAAATATTTCAACCACCGGAGAAAAATCTATAATGATAAGTATGTCACTTTAAATATTAAAAAGAGCAAAGCTTGATAGTCGACTTTGTGTCATCGAAGTTCGTAATCTGTTTTTATTAATTTCATTTTTGACAACAATCGTTGTAAAAGTTTCTAGTTAGGTATCGATTATAGATTTTTATTTTTATTCTCATTTTTATGCATTCATTTCACTATAGGTATTTATTAATTTATATTGAAAAATTTATACAAGAATTGTTTAATTTTTTTAATTTAATTTTATTAGTTTCTAATGTCTAAATTAATATAGCTAAACAATAAAAAATATAAATAAAAAAAATGTGTTTCTTATTGGGATAATTTAACGTAAAAAAGAAAAAAATCACTTTATATGGAATTCTTTATTTTATGGTAGGTAGTTCAAGATTCCTGGGCCTCCTTTAAAATGCGGCCCTGCGTGGCGCCGAACCAAATTTAATGAGCGAAAATCGAAGTTTCCGGCCAAAATCTTATTGTAAGTATTATAATATATTTATAGGTATAATAATATGTATTAAGATCGACTATTATGCGTGTAGATGCTTGTAAAATGACGGTAAAACTGATATAATTATGTTTGTTGTTTTGTTGATATATTAAAAAAAAAAAAAACATTTTATCTACAATGACGCAGGTCAGCCGCTTCACTAAATTCTCCGATACAAGTTATCGAACCTTCAGCAAGAAGTCAATGTGAATAAGCTTATAGTCTGAATAAGCAGTATATTAAAAACAGTTCCACTGGTTGAATTCTAAAGTTTAAATTAAAGCACTTGATATTGTATTTTAATCAATAGACAATCAATTCAAGTCATTACTATAATAACATAAAATTGGCTAGAAATTAAATATCTAGTCAAAATCACTCAATTAATACACACATAACTATATATTTTAATATTTATAATATTCAAGTGATGAATATTTTTCATTCATAAAATATTATTTATCATAAACAGTTTTGTGTTTTATGTTTTTTTTAAATTTAAGTTATTATTGTATAATTTTTCCTGGTACTTCAAACATAAAATATATATATCAGATACTCAGCTAATTAAAATATAATACACATGATGTTTATCAAAAACGATCACATTTTTTTTTTAAATGGTAATTATATACCATACATATAGGTTCTCGTAAGATTTTAATGAATATTTTGAATATATATATATGCTTTTTTAAATCATAAGTATTCATCGGAACTACACAAGAATACTTAACTCGTTATAAATCTTACTTTAGTTGTTTCTTTCAAATTTTAATTAAAATCTCGTACATTTCAAACATACACGAATTGATGAAGTATAATATGATGACACTGGCTTATAGAATGTCACTTAACTCAAGAATTTCAGTCGTACGTATTTAAAACACAATAACCTTTTGACCTTTATTCAGGACCATAGTGTAACGAACAACATTGTACGGAAGGAATTATAAGTTTTCTGTTTACTTATTTGATTACTAAAAAACACTGCACGCTATATACATGTAGGTACCTACTAGGTACGAAGCTGGTATTAGTCATCTCTTATGTGGCTCACAAAAGAACACAATTTATACATATGTATATTTATATATTATATTATATATGTGAGTGTAAATTAATGTGAAAATGTGATGTACACGTATGGTTCGTTACGTATGACTTATTTTAGCGTTGCGCATAATATTATACCGTTTTTGTAAATTGTTTACGTGGCAATAACACAATAGTAATAATAATAATAATAATATTGTGTGATACCTACGCGTTGAGTATATCAAAAAGTTCAAAACTAAATTATTATCGTTATCCATATAATATAAGACATTTATATCTTACATGATCTTATAGTTCTAATAGGTAAACGGGTCTTATTCATTCATAAATACCTATATCTAAGTATAATATTAACTTAATATAAACGGCTTCGTCAAAACTTAAAAAAACATTGACGCTTCTCCGTATAATTTGATATAATATATTATAATGTAGGATATAAGTTATACGTTATTAGTTATTATTATAAAGTTTACATAGCTATCCATTATTATAATATGGATATATGTATAAAATGCACTGTAAACTTTACGATTTGGTTTGACACGCAACAGTTGTGCGTTGGTCAGCTATAACAACAATTATAATCCTATTGCTTTGCGGTAGATCGCTGTACAGGCCATAATATGCGATAATAGAGTGTTAATGATGACACAACTATTATATATTATGTGTATGCGTACCGAATTAAAAAGATTTTTGACGTCAAAACCCAAATAATTAAATTAATATTTGAAAATTTGAATTATTTTATTTAGACGTCTTACCAATGAACATTGTCCGTAGTAAATTGAGAATTTACGTGGTTGACATTAATTTGAATAATATAGATGCGAATCATGATTACACGAGGCTATATTTGACATCTATTAAAATTGTTTTCAATAACTTGCGATTTAAAGGAATAAAATAAGTATATAAATAATATTATTTATCGTTGGTACAACAAATACCTGTTATAATAAATACAAATTATTACTAGATACTTAAAAATTTGTATTAAATACCTGGCTCAAAACTTTTAAATAATTTAAGTAGCTGCAACATTTGTGGTAACAAAATACGAGCATTAAAAGTCTGATGTATAATTAATGGAGAATGAGCATGCCATCGACAAAGTAATGACTCAAAAAGTTCAATCCCAAAGTAAGTTTGAGATAAAATTAAAAGGGGAATTATACTATATATACATAATATTATATTACTCGTTGCAAAAGACTAAGAAGTTATTGCAATTTTAATCATTATTATAACGTCAGCGAGTAGTAAGCTTTAAAAAAAAGATATATATATATATTAATATAAGTTTAAAAATATTTCCAATAATATGGCTTTATATAATATATATTAAATAAGAAAGAAATCTTTAACTTTAAATATTTAACTAATAACTGTAATCAGATATGCATCTGAATTTACTTCAAAATAAAATTGAAAATTAGTTAATTATAAAACAGTATTATTTTCATTAAATAAGAAATTGTAATAGGTATATATAACTGAACTCTATTTATAAGATACTATTGTTTATAATTCAACGATAAACAAAATTCTAATGTTATTAGTAGGTATACCATATTTATTATATCGAATGAACCCGTATAAAATAATAGTACATTGAAATATCAGAATAAAATGTTGGTAATAAATAATAATTTATGGTCGAATACCCAACACGTTTACTTTCTACCAACATAGTAATAACAATAACTTAATTATTATTATTATTTTTTTTTTTTTGAACCATGGCTTGTGAAAGAGATAACCAAGGAGATTAGATTATCTTGAATTAAGAAATAACCTTTAATTAATAAATACATAAATGTACACACAAATTTGTTTTCTTAAATCGTGGATTACTGATCACTCATAAATATAATTAAAGTGGATTAAATGAGACTTATATATAATTATTATTTATTACTCTTAGGACTCAATACATATTATATATATATATATATATGTATGTATGTGATTATTAAAATTTAAAAATAACTTTCAAACCATTTAAATAGATCATATTCTCATAAATTATGCAATAAAATTAATTCTTTGTGATTAACTCAATACGGACAATAAGTTTTACATCATAATAAGTTATTATTAGTCCTAATAAGAAAATTCAATCGGATCGAAACAAATGATATTTAAAAACCAAATAATGCTATTTTTTAATATTTATGTATATTATCATATTATGTCAAAAAAAAAAAATCGTCTTCGTCATTTAAGAATTTAAAGTTGTTACTCCTTACATACCAGTAATCGATCATAGAATAAACAAAAGACAGGACTTTCCTCGAAACTTTATTGGACCATATAAAATAATTTATTAAGTTTTAGCGATTTTGTGGTCATTTACATGAAAATAACAACAATTGTTCTTCAATAATACGAGGAAAATGTTTAAACGATCACTGTATAAAATAAAGTATGAGCTCTCACATTAAAAAACATTTAATTGCTCTTCTGATGCACTTAAAATAAGGTGGATAAATAATAAAATAATATTATGTAATTTGCCAGATAAAAACGGTATGTTAGCCCATAGAAATTGTCCTCTCACTAGTCTTAACTATGTAAAAAAATTGTATATAATATAGCTTATAGTTATATGTTACAGAACAGGTAGCCGTATCGTTATACACCTGGACTTGCGTTGCTAATGGATTATTCTTTCGATCACGTCGCACACGCACTCGTAAATTTTGTTTACATATTATCCATGTGTAAATATATTATATTCTCTCTTATAAGTATAAAGTATGAGCGCGGGCGCGTACGCACGCATGTATGCGTTGTCATTATTATTTTTGCAATCCTTTGATCCTTTATAGTATATATTCACTTGGATCCGCAGAAATATACACTGGACGCACGCACCGCGGGCGAGCGTTAAGTATGACGCGTCACACGTTCTGTATGTATAGTGTACACTGTACACGTCTTATATATTGTCTATTCATTGATCGTCCGTCGGTACTTCTGCCGTCTGCGTATATAACCTATGTTTAAAAGTGTAAAATTTTACTACCTTCATATAATCGAGGGATGATGTATGTTTTGTTATAATAATATAAGACGTAAAACTACTGCAGTGGCAGCGTGAATAATGAAAACATTTCACACCGGACCCTTTTAAAGAAAATCTTACCCCTCCCCCTGCACCTATCCATCACCGGAGTTCCATCATAGCTACAACAACATTTGAGTTTTAGTGACCCGTATTTCAAGGTGATATGAGGCTGAAATTACTGAAACTCTATACCGTGTGTCATTGTATCGCGGTCATAAAGATATTTTAAAAAATAAATAAAATAAATTAAGTTATTGAACGTCTCAGTTTAATCTAAATTGTTGAAAAAGTAATGTATAAATTCATATAAGTATATTTATCGTTTATATTACAATATTAACTGTTATAATACGATCCTTCTCCATCATAGACTTTATAGTAATTGAATGATATTTTCTATGGAGCAACTGTAGTAAAACTGGTCATAAATAATGCTACAATAATGAAGCATTTTTATTTTATTTATAGGTACGTATAATGCTATGTTGTAAAAAATACTTCGAATAAAGATTCGTGTTCTTTTATATTTTTAAATATCAATACAAATTTGTAAGAGTTTTAATAACTAAATTTAAATTATTTATAAAATAGTAGCTACAATTTTAAAATGTGTTAAGATGAACATATATTATTAATAATAGTTTAATTTAATTTAATATTTAATAGAAATTTAAATTATTATATAATATGTAATTTTTTTTTTTTTTTATAAAAATATCAATATTAATACTGTACTAACCAGTACCCACACTGTGCTACATAATATTAATAACAAACTAAAAATGTAATCATATTTCTATATTTTTGGTTATATTATTATCGTAACATCTTTTAATTTTTCCGTAGACTATGTAGTTTCGTAGACCATCGACGTGGTATTGCTGGATATAAATATATTACCATGTGAATAAAAACAAGTTATTGGTGATTAATAGTTATCGTTTCTTTTTAGTAGACTTTCAAAATACTTTAACTTGAAAGTAGGATAAACTATTTGAAGGAAAGTAGATATTTGGCTCACTACTATACTTTGAAAAATATTTAAAATATACTCCAAGAAATAAGAATAATAATATATCAATAATAGATGAGCATTTTTCGGAGGTGCAGTAAATATATCAGAGGTGTCCGACACGTGGCTATCAACAGATTTTATTTTGACCCAATTTCAAAACTCATAGATTATTATACTATTGATTATAAAATTAAAAAAAAAAAAACTATACCGAGTATTCAAAACTAGACGTGTCATAATATATAAAAATGAGGCTTATACTTATCCCATATATTATTTTTAACTATACACAATATCACATGGTATTATATTATGTATTCACTATAATATTATAAATATAAATAAATACAAATACATATTACTAGACAAGGATTGTTTCTTGCGTTTTTATTTAATAATATTTACACATGAATAATGTGGCCTTCGACTGATCACTTAATATTACACAAAATCGTAAACGTTGGTTAACTTTCGGAAATATAAATAGTGACCAGATATTTACTATATAAAAGTGGTAACCTATAAAGGAATAATGTATTTGTTTATATAAATATATTTATGCCACATAAATACTGCAATAATTACTGTACAAGCCACATTATGTAATAAAACTGTTAATATTTAAAATTCGAATTCACTATAATATAGACACCAATAACTGATAAACGCACTCTATCCTGTAAGATAGTTTAATACTATTAGCATTAATATTTTTGTTGTTAATAGTGAATTGAAGTTATGAAATTGAGACAAAAGCGGGACGTTAAATAAAAATCAGCACATCTTAGTAATTCAGTTAGATTTAAAAATATATCCATACATTTTTATTTAAATCAGACACCTGGTTCCTTTAAATATAATGCAAGGTCTACCAAATTGTATGTGAAAAAAAGGCTAGTGGGGATCGCGTAAGAATCAATATAATCCCCACCGTTTTTGTCACATACAATTTGAGGAGCCATGTGTTTACGGGACTGCACTCGTGCCAGACGAAACATATTATTATATCATTCATATGATGTACAATTTAATTTACATAATAATATATTATTAGATTGTCAGTAGCCAATCAATCGCGTATTTTATTCATTAACCGGGTATGCAATATTATATATTTTATAGATACTTAGCGCTCACGCGCACATGAATAATCTGCAATAATATAATGCCATAACCCACGTGTCCTAAGTACTTGTGTAAAGCGACGTCGAAATGTTGGTGCTTCATAATGGTTTACTGCAGTCGTGTGCGTATTACTAACGAGTGAGTGATAACAAATCGTTTACCCGAACTGCAGTTTAGGCCAGTACGATGCCATTGGGTCATTGCAGTAATATATTTATGTACACTGCAGTATATTATATTATTATTATAATATACCAGTGGTCATTGAATTAAATATTAAATAAATAAGTAACATATGAGCATAGTAAATACCATAACCGTGGTAAATTTTTTGTCCGTTGGAGCGAACCGTAAGCTGTCGTATTAAATACGCGCTACTATATTTTCGTGCATCAAAGGACAGTTGCGGATCCGTAAATCCTCTGTCAATTAATATTTATTACCACCCATTAAACAACGTTAAGTGTTGCGTAAAAGACTAAAAAACAAAAATTAATACTTAAAACCATTTCGGTAGCATGGATATTTAAAAATATCATAGAAACAATATTTAAAATTAAGCACTTAATACACAGCTATTCGCGTTTCGGTAAAAACGTTTGCCAAGCAGTGCATTTTACCGTTTTGCATATATTTAAATAATTGTTCAGTTCTGAAGGCAATACACTTTCTTTTATTAATAATAAATATAGATATTCGTAATTAAAGTTATAATAACTTTTCCCCTCCAATTTAAATATTTTGTAAACGCTAATGAAAATGAAAACTTTAGCGAGTTATTACATTTTTAAAACCTGCAGTGTGTTGTAATAATAAATTTCCATTTTAAACATGAAAATAAACTTTATATGCCAATATAACGCACACATGCATTAGGAAATGCTTCAGGTATCAAAATAATAATCATTTTATTATGCGGCTCGGTTCAGAAAGGGCCAAAATAGATTAATTCTGGAAATTAAATATTAACATTTTCCAAAATAATATCAACCTCACCGTAGACAAAAATTAAAGACAACACATGTTTAATAATTATTATTTTTAGTTTTAAAAATTTATTTAAAAATTATAATAGTTTAATTATATTGTAGCCGTTATCAATTCGCAAAAGTTTAATTCCAATCAATTCTGAAAGGATTTATTATTGAAACATATTGCTACAATAGCAGCTGCAGGTTACTCGTATAATATCAAGTCGAATTTAAAATATTGAACACGTCATATTGGATGATATGATACTGCTAAGGTATGGATACGATAATAGATTGAATTATACGATTAATTTTTAAAACTTAAAAGTATGGTAAATGTTATTCAATAATATTCTCGATAGGAACCTATAAATATTTAACTATACACCTGCCGCGTCGATGGACACGTGTCAATAATTTAACGATATAAATGACAGATAGACTGCGTGAGTGTTGACGCAAGAATGACGTTTTTGTGGTCAAAGATAATATTTAACAACACTTTGTCTAAGAAGAGGGCCCTTCCATGTAGGTAAATAAAATAATATAATTTCTATTCATATTGATACAATGTGTCTTATAAGTTGTATAATATTTTAATGTGATTGTGATACAAAACGGTAATAAACATATTAATGTGATTATGACTTATTAATTCACTATACATAAAGTTTATAGAAACAATAAACTTGAACTGGTTAATTTAAGCCAACGCCAGTAAAGTTGATAAACAATATATTTAGCTTTAAAAGTTTAAAGATAATAGATAGAAAAATAGTAACAACTCAGTTAATAGAAGTAGATACATTTGTTTTAATTTTTATCTGGGTCACAAATAGTACACAAAAAATAACCTTTTATTATGTTAATATTAATATTTCATAATTTTAATAACAATAAAAAATGTTGTTTAAAATACATCCCACTACTATCTATTCTTTCCTATTGCACACTAGCTCTATATATATATATATAAGATAAATGTACATTTTTGTCAAATAATAAAGTATTATTAATTTAAAATAATTGGGTAATATAGCATGATTAAACTAAATAATAATTAATTTGTTAGTTTAAACTGTTTAAAAACGTTTAATTAATATGATTTTTTTTTTTATTAATTGATTTCACATAATAAGTTATTATATAAGTTTTATTTACTATTTAGGTCATTAAATATATTTGAAGAAACTAACTTTGATTAAACATATATTATTTTATAAAATTATGTACTAGCTGTATAGATAGATTTTTAGCATGTTGCTTTGCTAGTGATTCAAATATGGAATTATGTGATAAAGTGATTTAAAAAATTTAGGATAATTTCCAAATACCACAAGTTAAAAAGGAAATAGTGCAAGTCATGTGGCGTGAAGGTGTACAGGATTCAACGGCTATGATGTATCTAAAACTGCTGTACTCTTTTATATAACATTTCCTGGACCAAATATTCTATATAGTTTGGCAATACTCTTGTAGTTGTTTTTCGTTAATGAATATTTTTTTCGTACTCATGAATAGATAATATGACATATTATATTAAATCACAATAATAGAAGCGCACTATTGGATACAATGGGTTAGCAAAAGCAATAATAATATTTCTATAATAAACAACTTTTTAATAAAATCCTTAATAATTAATAATATCGTAATTCGATTATGAAGTACAATACAATGTTGTTTTTGGCAAAACCTCGGGGTGTTTGTGTACATCGTTTATTGCGAAATAAACATATTTTTAATAAGTTCTGAGAGAGTCTAATTGTTATGTAGATGTTAATTATTTTAATCGTATAGTTTTATCTGCAGGGATTTATTATTATGTCATAGTATGTAAAAATACTTAAATATACATAATATCTTCATTTAAAGCATTATGTTGTATATTATTAGTTATTACTCTTAATACAATTATGCAAAACGACTGTTTAAGTAAATGTCATAATTATTGCATCAAGATTAGAAAACAGTTTTTAAATTATTATCAATCAAAAATTTAATTTAAAATAATTCAATTAAACTTCAGAATTGTTATGTGAATACACGAATAGATTATATATTATTGAAATTATAATAACATACAGTTTAGTTATTTATTAAAGATCTGCATATCTATATTTTTGATTTTATTTTGAAATATTATTTTCGTTCACTATAAACATGTTTTGTTGAATTTTTAATTATATTTTATAAGCCTATTAAACATTTTTCTTAATATTATTGGAATAATGTTTTCGAATAAAATTAATGTACCTATTCCTTTTTTTTAATGTTTTATTTGAATAATATAGGTACACGTCAAGACCGTAATTGTATTTGTGTTACGTTCTTCACAATAGTAATTTAATTAAAACATATATAGGTACTTTTTTTTTATTACGTCGGTAAAGTGAATTTTATATATCATTAGGAAAAAAGCTAAATTTAAAAAAAAAATCCTATTTTTTTCAATACATAGATAAGTGAATTTATAAAACTAGAATAAACTATTATGATAAAATAAATAATTAGCTCAAGTATGTCTAACACGTTGTATAAGACACATTTTTACATTATTTTTTTTATATTTTTTTTTGTGAACATCTCAATTTATTTTACTAACATCATTATTATTAGACTTTTTATTATTATTATTTAATTTGATTTGATTTGTAATAGTATAATTCTCATTATATCATTAATCATTATATAACACATTTTTATACATAATTGTTTATATATATATATACAAGCTTATGTAGTTATTTGAATGTTATAAAAAGGACGAGATATTAACAATTATATTGCTTCGATGAAAAACAATACGCGAATTTTAGTGAAATATATTATATGAGACCTTTATTAAATTTGATTAGATGATTTTATCAAAACTGTTTTGGAATATAATATCAATATTGACATACTTGCGAGTACCCGAATATATATTATTATAATATTTTGTCCAAGTTTCAATCGATTAAATAGACAAACTCGAAACTTTTGTTAGATTTTCACGGACCCAAAATGTATTCAACAAATAGGAATTGTGACATATACAAATTGACCAACGCACACAGATATCAGTTTATTTGTATATTTACGATATTAAAAACGAAATAAACTGTCATTGATCGATAAAAAGCGGCGATCTTTGCATAATATTTCAAGAGTTTACTGCTGAATCAATATTTCAATGATATAAAAACAAAAGTTATATTATTTCTGACAAACTATATCTAATATATTTACGCAATAAAGAAAATTAAAAAATAAATAAATGTGTTTTGTGCGAGATAAAAGTATGTATCGAAAATAAAGTGGAACGAATTTTTTTTTTTATCAATTTTACGTTTATCTGTGAAAATGCTTAAACTGGAATGAATTATGGCACTATTTCGTTAATAAATGTAGTGTAGAAATAAAGAAAAATATATGAAGTCACTGCGGAGGTCACATAATTGTATGAATTGAATAATTCGAATAGAGTTGCTGAACGTACGATAATAATATAAACGATTCTATTCAAATTGAGGTTGTAAGGTAAAACGTCGATTATTATACGTTTTACTATATCGGATTTATAAAAATACCATTTTAAACGCGCGTAATTGAATTTAAAAATGTATAGTTTTTTCGAACACGTGCGTCGCATATCATTATAGGCGTATATATCGACAATTCTACCGATTTCGTATTGACCCTTCTGATAATTTATTCAATCACTAGTTACAACTATTCATAATATCTGTATATCGATTCCGTTGGCTATTTTTAATATTAAATATAATATAATATGTACAGATATTATATATTTTTTTGGTAATTTAGCGTGTGAAATAAACTATCTATATGTAAATAATATGTAAATACTAATTTTGAATTATCAATTAATTGTATTATATATTAATAAATATAACTAATCATAAACATAATCACTTGTGTTTTAAATTATTTATTACAATAAACGATTCAGTAAAATTATATTAAATTTATGTAGTCTAGAAATTAGGACTAGTTTCTATCGTTCTTATAAATTTAAGACTATGTAGAATAAATAAGTAGAGGTACAGTTTTGTATCAATAATTAATACCTTTTTTTTAATGTTTTGATGGAGTTGATAATTCTCCCATATTAAACAAAATTGTACGTAGTTTGTAAGCAAACGCTGCACCATAAGTCTAATTTATTATAATATTATGATCCACGGTATTTACTATTTAGTAGCATTTATAACGTAGTATTAATTGTTATCGTCGTCCCGAGATACCGTGTACACAATTTACCGGTGTTGTGGTTAGACGATAAAACCGCGTACCAGAAGTCATTAGTGATATTAAGATTGCAAAGTCTATGGGAATTATTATTTTTTGCGTCTAACTATATAATCTATATGTACATGCAACTTACATTCGTGTGTTTTTAATTATTAAGGACGCCATTATAAACCTACTACAGCAGCGCTACTTAATACACTATATTATACACATATGACTAACCCGAAAACAATATCGTTTTTACTTATTGCAGACGACTTTAATTTTGAAATACATATACATTTAAGACGGATTTAATTTAAATGTAACAGTTTAGAATAAACTTCTAGTTACTATTATACAAATAATACCTATGCGTTCATATAGTAATTTCGAGATTACTGTTTGTTTTTGTAAAAAAAAACAACATAAAACCGTCACAGTAACTCGCTTGGTTCAAAAAAAAAAGTAAACAAAAACAGTTTGTGTATTATATATATATGTGTGTGTGTTGTGTGTGTGTGTGTGTTTTTGATTTATATAAATCTTCAGTGTATACACTCGTGTGTTCTATATAATTCGTAGACGTCAAAAGTCATTTCTATCACAAAAACATTTGAACAAGTGAAAATATTTATACACTCGGGTGAAACGAACGAAAATGAAGACATAGTTTGCGTTCACTTTAGGGTGATTTTATATAATATATTTATGCACGTGGTGGTGGACGTATACAGAGAGATTATTATATTATCAGTCATATTTTGGTAAAATGATGTAGGAACTTTTCGTGACATTTATTCATTTTTTTTGTACATAATTTGTAGTCATTATAACAAGGCGTTCTAAAAAAAAATACTTTTATATTCTTATCATTTTTGGACCTTTACTTTTCTATTATATGTCAATACACATTTTTTAGTTTTATATCGTCTAAATGAATCATTTGGTGTAATATAGGGTAAATTAATTTATAAATAGTTATTAAAACCATGATAAATTATTGTTGTTGAAATCAGTCACCACTGACTTTCTCCTTATAGGCAGGCTTATAATATCTTTAATCCTGTAAAAGACATTGACACCACTTTCCTGTCAGACATTTTGGAGAAATATCAGGTATTTTAAAAAACGATAGATATTGGATTAGAGGATTTCTATGAAACGTTGATTTCTTTATTTACCGTTTATTTCATATTTCTGAAATTTTAATGTATACATATTTGCAATCGAATAGAGGTTAATTATTTCTAATGGAAATTAAATTTTAAACGAGTGGCGAGTGAAATAATGACAATGTATCCCGTAAAATTTTGGTACACTACTACATACTACTCCACATACTCCACATACTCCACTCATCTGAACTTAAAATATTCAAATTCACTAAATTCAATTAAAGTACTTATTTTTTTCAAAAACTCAAGTATGCAGAGAAAATTACTATTTTTAAATGATAAAAGTGTCACTTTTATGTATAATATATTGTTGTGTAATAATAATAATAATAATAACAATATGATAACGATACATTATTTTGAGTGACTGGTGAGCGTGTAACGGATGCATATTTATTAAATTCTATGTCTGAGTAACTATCGGGACGGAACGAGAGAAGAAAAAAAAATAGAAAAATAGAACATACCTATATAATACTAAGTAATAACTCTATAGTGCCTCTGGGCAAAAGAGATATTATATTTACCTATATAATATAATATTATATAACACCCAAAATTTGTATTTTTATTTGTATTATTTTTTTAGATTATCCTTGCACACTCAGTTCTCTTCTTTTCGGTTGATAAATTTTGCATCCAACCGAATTCCGCCGCGACACATGTGACGTGCACTTGGATAGCTTCATGATATTGCTGCTGTGACTATGAATAATTAAATTAGGTTTTTTTCCTATTCTATATGAATACCTATAATATATAATGCTTATTCACTTTTCGGAAGAGCGCGCGTGTGTGCTGCACACAATCATTATACACCCGCTGTAACATTTATGACACGTATTTGATATAATAATTTGCGTTCCCGGTGCGGTCCGGAAGATTTAATTCACGAAACATCAACAAAATGCCGACGTGTACAGCGTATAGTATTGTTCTAATAATTAAAACGATATGTACGTCACCGAATACGAGCGCTGTGCGCTACATGGTATCGTTAAATATGTAGAACTGTATAGTATTTTCAATTTTATCAAAAGGCGGGGAGATAGGTATCTGTTATTTATCGTTGGTAACAGAAAAATCACATCTCGTTTTGTGACGGATTCGTCAAAATATATCGATATGATTCGATTATCATTTCTCTATAGAGTAGTTAACTAAATAATGGAAATTATATATGTCATAATATAAACGTTCAATCAACATCATTGATTTTAGTGTTTTTGATTAATCGTTTAAATTGAATTTAGTATCGTCGCGTTGTACTGGACTGCAAAGTCACTTTTCCAATTTATCATAATCTGCTGAAAATTTTAATAAGCACATGAAAAGATATATCGACTCAAACATACCATTTAACAGCCACTGAAATGAACCTTTATAAAGTTGATATATGCTCGTTTACACAAAGTCACAGAAATTAATATTTTCTGCAGAAATTATTATTCATGAATAATACCACATAAATTTACTTTAAAAAAAAACCTGGAAATGTAATATTAAATTCATAATTTAAAATAATGTTTAATTATATTTGGCACATAAATGCTATTTCACAGTAGGTTAATTTACACATTATATCTCGAAATCGATTTCAACGAGAGACTCGTTTGATTTCCAAAAACTTGACGGAAGCGTGCATGTGTAGGACTAGTGTGTGAAAATACGCGGAAAATCAAATAAACTGTGTAAAAAGGGAAATTGATTTCGAAGAAAAAAGAAACCCAGCCCAGTAAGTTAACGACTGAACGAAAAAAAAAACAAACTAGTAGAGTAACGCAACCACCATGTTTGTTACCGAATATTTCAGTCGTCAGAAACGGAACGACTCAGTTTAACGACAGTACATTCTGTCAGTTATAGTGAAAATTAGTTATACAATATACATACATCATATTGACCCAAATATATACAAGTGTAAACCCCGTATAACAATTATAACGGCTATAACACTATATATAGGTCATAAAAAAAATGTTTTCAAACGAAATTAGGTAAAACGGACGGTGCATCAAATAAGTTATAAATAACTACTATAAATAAAATCAAATAACATTGAGAATAACTTAATATAGCAATGAGAATATTGCGATTTGTAATTTGTATACAATTAATATATTATATCGAAGGTAAAAAATAATGATATCATATTTAAAAGTTCAATTATTACTAATCCTCATTCCTATCAATTGTTTCCAGACGAATTAAAATATAATAATAACACATATTCAGCGTTTTCATGTTTTGAATAAATATTAATGGTATATAATTATTTTATTTTTGATTGCATAAGTATAATTTTGCATATTTATTATTTCTAATTGAGTTAATTTTCGTTGACGTTTCTTCTTGTATTTTTAACTTAATCTGTTATCAAAGTGTATAACTATTCACGTAATGCATACTTTACACTTTTCGTTTTGACTGATTGATATACACAGAGAACGTAAATCAGTTGAACCATTATAATTTTTTTTTTGTATAATAAATTATCATATATTCACAAAGCTAAAAGTATTTTGTAACGATTTAACTGCTGATATCTAATCTAACAGGGAAACGAAATGTTTAAACTAAAGTTATCGTGACCGTATAAGAATAATGTGCAAACTGAACTACGTAAGTATAAATATTAACGACGTGAAGTTTGCCACTCCACCACTACCAATTTATTTGAAAATAATGTACTATTTTTGTAAATTTATTTTGTAAATGTGTGAATTTGTAAATATTTTTGAATTTTTAGCAACATTTTGAAATTATTATGTTATTTGTGAGTTGTAACCTTATATACTGGGTTGGGAAATGATTTAAAAATGTTTAAAACCAATTTTGAAAATGAGTATTTTGTTTTAAAATAAATGGGTCATGTTGTCTGTGGAGAAGGGGGGAATTTCACGCCCCTTAAATAAAACTCGTCTATTGTCGTACGCGCACTCGTCTGTACAGTACTGTATTTTTCACACTAACGGCATGTTACGCGCACAATGTTTATTGCCTCGGCTCGATCTTCTCACACGCTGTAATAGGTGTACATTCCTACAGCTGCAACAGTGAAGGAGTCGTACCGACGGCGGCGTTGGGTAACAAGAAAAAACTACCACGAGACGTATTGTCTTACATAAATCGTTTGTATATTTTGAAAGCACAAAACACTTCGGGAATAAAAAAAAATTATCTACCGGACGTAAACGCTGAGATAAGATGAAAAAAATAAATAAAAAAATAGCGGCGACGCTCAACGCGCGTATATCGTATACACGCACGTCATAATATAATATTATGCAGGACAGTGAATTTCGCATTTGGGACGTATACACTGCAGTGGCAGCCGTCTAGCGGTCTGTTGCAAATAACTTTTTTCTTCTTTTTTTTTTTGGTAAGAGACTGGGAGAAGAAATCGTCTCGGGAAATAGTTGTTTTAGATGAAAAACGATACACAAAACATTTCGGTCATTTATGCAAGTATATAATATATTTTATATAATATATACATGTGCACTTTTTTGTTTTCCCCTCTAGGGCAATATCCAATAAAGAAAAACCAAAATCTAAATATTCCACGACGTTTGTCGATCGTTAGCGAAACGAACACTACGCGGCCTATAATGCTGCTTCTGCACCTTTACCCTATTTTTTTCTTCTCTTTCCGATCGTAATATTTATACGCGTCTCGTAAAAAATAAAAAAGAAGGAAACCACACGAATGGCCTCTAGACCAATGTACGACTTGGTTTATTTTGACTCTTACCCTATTCCATTTTTAAAAAGCTTATCGCTCTCTGTATAAAATACGCTTTCATATAAATGCGGTATATACCTATATACGGTGGCAGTTAAGGATATCTTTGCACCTTTTCTTATTTTTTCGACCTTTTACCATGTATCCGTTCCGAATCCGGTATATTCTTATGATCGTATTCATTCATAATATAGTACCGTTGATCTTAACCATTTTCGTTATATATATTCGTATATATATATATAGTTTTCTAATCGCAACGAGGAAGAAACATATCTATAATAACATATTATCAATTTAAAAAAAAAATATGTGATTTATTTTTATATATCGTTTATGTTTTGTAAAAAACTAATAAACGCATAATTTTTATCTTATTTACTCTCCTTAAAACTAATTCTACTTATTTTTACTTGGAAAATAGCAGTTTTTATTTAATTATATCACAATGTGACGCTTTGTTTGATAATTTAAAATATGCAAAAACATGTAAATTATTTATTTTTGCTGTCACCTATTTACACAGTTTAATGTTAATCACAAACGTTTTTAGTTCATGACCAGAAAGTAGAATTAGGTATATGCATATTATGTATTTGCACGATCATGGTAATCGAGTACGTATGCACAATCACAAGGGGTTTGAAATGTCGCCCTTACAAATCATCATACTAATTTCATAGACCACGTAATTTTGATTAGCATATTTGGTTGGTCAAACCATATTATAATTTTGTCTTTAGTGTATAAACTTTGCATATTTTACACACTCTAATAGCAAATAATTAAATAATTTAACCACTTTAATTTTGAATATTCAATTATTTATAATATAAACATCTAGAATAGTATTTGATTTGTAACAATATCAAAAATAAGTTTCATCAAATCGACGTATAGACGTTTAAATATTATACTACTTGTCATTTATATTTGGTACGGACAAAGTAAACTTAACAAGGTGGTTAAAGTTAAAAATGATGTACAATAAATAAAGCATTAAATTCTAAGTTATTAAATTTAATAATGCAACTTAACAAAAAAAAAGGAAAATATGCTGTTGAACGGATATTACAAATAAATATTGATTTATTGATTATTTTTTTAGTATATTAAATTTTTATAATTTTAGATTTAGAGTGGATAGTGTTGTAAGTATTGGTTTTACAATGTGATTTTGTTTTAGTGTGCATGATGTCATCTTAAGGAATAGTAAAAAAGTTTCAATCTTCAATTTATTTATAGCTATTAAGTTGCGTAACTATAATAATATATGTATAGCTTATTAATAACGGAGTAGTGCATAAAAAGATAAACGTAGTTCAATACATTATTATATAATAGGTATCTAACAAGTTTAGTAATTTAAACATGTCGACACCCCGTTAATAAAAAGAAGTATAACCCAAAAACACCATTGGTAAGATGAGACATTACAACACTTCCCATGTATACATTTCTATATTTTATTTTCTTAAATATATTGCACCCTTCCCATCTTCAAAAAAAAAAAAAAAAAAACATTTAAATAGAATTTTCTGTAAAAATACGTATTTGCGTGCTGTTATAAAAGCCAAGTGTTTCTCACCGGAATTAATAATAAGAAACGGAATTCAATTATTCAACGTAAAAAACCACCTCCGGCCCCGATTCTTATTTATTTGTTTTTCTATTGTCGAACAGTTTAATTCGTTTTGAATTGCAGCTGTAGGATACGTTTCGTTATAATAAAAGTGCCGCCACCACTCCATACGTATAATAAACGTACACGCACGTGGTTTATTCGACCGACGCACGGAACCGCATATCCTCGCCGGACCGGAGTTCTTACTCGATTCGCGTGTGTCGCTATACTTTTAAAACGCATTACAGACGTATTGTTAGTTCATGTGTGTGTGTTTTGTTCTTGTGGTGTAAGTTGCTATTGTATACTCGTTGAGTGGAAAACTTTATTGATATGGGTCACGCTTGTTTGTCAAAAATAAAATAAAATAATAAATACGTATATATACGCGCGCGAATATGTGTGTAATTTGTGTGTGTATGTGTATGGACAATGATTTTTCGATCGATGCCGAATGCACATGTGCGAAAATTTGACCAAACAAAAGCACAAAACGGTCTAAAACTAAAGTTTGCGTGAGTGTGTAACGGCAATTATTGCGTACGCTAAATTTCAAACATTTCTGCAATATGCGAACCACTTATACATACCTACAATAATAGTATGTTATATTAATATTATGTATTATAATGATAACAAGAAGACGCACAATGATTTAAAAAACCGCATTTATTATGAGATAAATTGTAAAATAAAATGTACACAGTAAAATAATATGTAAAATCGTATCACTCAAACGAGAAAAACAAATATACATTTTCGCTGTATTTACATACAGGCTACAGTCGAAATTTCCAATGGAAGAATCGAAATAATAATGTTATACACACGCAATATACATAACATATTCTCATATAATAATTATAGATTAATTTTTGGATTTAGAGCGGAGCGATAAATGTATTGATTTTACAATAATATGTGTTTTTCGGAGGGACTGTATTTGGGACAGTTTTGGTTTTTGGTGTATAAAATTGGAGCTATTTGGTACTTTGGGCAGTTTGGGGGTTAAAAGAATAAAATTCCTTTGGTAATTACTAAAAATAAATCGGAAAAACAGGAATTTTTACGCAATTTCATATTTTGTCAAAAAAAATTTTTTTATCTTTTTTTGGTGTAACTTAAAAATAAATTTATCGTAAATACTTGATATTTTTTAACAAATATTTATAGATATCATGATATCTATTAAACGATAAAATGTTCAAAATGTTTCATCAATTTTCGAGCTATTTATACTGTTTGGAGTTTGCCTATTAGGCATGACAACATTTCAATTTTGTTTCTATAATTGTTCGTAAAAAAAAGTTCGCTGGATCATAATTTTTTACAAACATAATCTGTTCTTATATCTATATAAAAATATTGTAAATACATTTTATGTACTTTTTTTTATATGCATTGAAGTAAACATTTTAATGAAGTTCGTGAAAAATGCAAAAAAAATTAACTATTTTGTAATTAAAAATTCTTCGAAACTCTTAATTTTATATCTAATATAATTTATAAAAAAAATTGTGTGCAAAGAATAACGACTTTACTGCGCTTTACAAATAACCCAGCCTACATATAGATTTAATTTTTTTAATGTAAATATATGTTGACATTTTTTTTTTTTATTAATCTATACATATTTTTTATCAGTATATTAATCAATTATAAGTAGTTAGTTATATTGGCAAGTACATAATGAGTAAATTATTTTAATCCTTAGGTCTCCAATTCTTGTAAATTTACATTCAATTATTTCATGTTATATGCATACTATAGTAATCGATATAACAATAAACAAAAATTAATATTTCTTTTATCATTTTGTTCGAATTTAGTAATTTATTTGTATAACTGTTATTACAGAAGAATATAAAATGCATAGATTAAGCACTAATTCCAATGTTTAAACCACTTATAAATAACTTCTAGACGTTCATCTACTATACTGAATTAATACCAGTTGGTTTTACAAAGACATTGGCCGAAATAGTATATAGTAAATACTTAGATGCATTATTTTTAATATTTTAACATTGTAAATAGGTCAGATGATTGCTTTAGATTATTTTCTCATCTGAGAAAATCTCTTCAAGAAACCTACTATGCTAGCTAGTGTTTTAAACATAGTATATAGCCTAAAAAATATTATCCAAGTTTAATAAACTAAATCGTATTTATTTATCCTTTCGAGTGAATTTTGAGAACGTATACTATGCATCATTTCAACGTTTAAAAAACTATATTATTATTTATTATAGTACTTAACATCGAGTTTTCGTTTTATTTTTTAAAACCTTATGTAAAATGTAGGTATAATTATAATTTAATTTTCAAAATCAATTCAAATTAACAATCTAATAAACATTGGACATTTATATTAGTAAATTTTAATCAATGTTTTTGTTTACAAATCAATGTAAATGCAAACTTAAATATTAAATAAAATTTCAAAATACCATGGACCTGGCGGTTGACATTATATAGTGATATTTCAAATTAATTTCGGGTTTAGCCACTCGTTTTTATATACAAAAATGTTTATAAATGTTATATTTCTCAAAAATATTACAACGCTTAAAATTGAACCACCAATTTGAGAAACGACGTACAAAATATTGAAAATATGCGTAGAATTTATTATTTATGGATATATTCAGAGCCGTGCCGTGGGAGGGGGCTAGGCGGCATGCGCCCCGGGCGCATGGTTTAATGGGGCACCAATAAAATTGAAATGCATAATGATAAATAAAATAGGGGGCGAATATTTTTAATTTTGCCCTGGGCGCCAAATTTTAACGGCACGGCTCTGGATATATTCATCATGTGTGAAAATATATTTTATTTTAAGATGGTAGTACCAAATAATAATCAAAAAAATTAGTTTATTGCAGTCATTTACTAGGTACTCCTTTTTGTCCTAAAATTAAAAAAAAAACATTAAAATAATATTATTTTATAGGCGTAATTTGGGATGACTACGCGTATTTGAGAATATATATTATATATATACATCTAGAAAATAATATAACCATAAAAAAGTATAGTAATTCAGCCACAAATTTACACCTTTGAGTATCCTATATTGTAGAAACGACGTAAGTCAAGAAGTTTAACATGCACTCCTCAGGCTAAAATATAGTTTTTTTTTTTGTTTTTTCTATTAGAAAACCTTTCAGTTTATCCACCATATATAACTGGTAGCGTAAAAACACTTTTTTATTGTTTTCTTCGAATTACCTTTTATTGACTTACGTCTTTATTAAATAGGTGGTTCAACCTCAATTTAATCAGCAATTTAAAATATCATATTTTGTAAACATTAATACACATTTTTGTTACTGTAAAATATAGATTTATAGTTATACGCTATAGGTAATTTATAATAAGTAAAATGGCAAAAGTTTTAAGCGATTTAAAAACATTTTGATTGGTCAGTAGCCGAGCTCATGGGTTTGTTTGGCAGAAAATTAAGATTAATGTCCTGCGTGAGCAACGCTAGTATTAAGTTCGGCAATGGTTACATCCTATGGGAATCCCGAGCGGGCCGGACCCGTGACCCTGAGATTTGGCACTATACAGAGTCCTGGGGGACTGGCCGAAGAACAATCGAAACATTTTTATACGTGTTTCGAACTGAAAGGGTCCTCGGTGACTATGAAACACCACGGAGGATTACTCCGTGGAGTATTTTTGAAGCTTAAGTGCCATTTTATCATCACGCTAAACAAGTGATAACAAACAAGGATACATTATCAGATGATTTATATAGGTCAACTCCGTATATGATACTCTGCACGAATTGTGTATTCTGGACCTACGTGGCTACGTCATAGTGTATTGTAGTAGTCCAACTTTTGTACGTCATTATGCCAAACATCTTTCAGCAAACTTTTATTGCTTAAGATATTTTCACTTAAAAATAAAAAAAAAACTTTATATATATATTTACATTTATATAGGTAGGTACCAACACTATATAAAGCGAAGAGATTGTTTCGATTTGTGAAGATAAAAATTTTAAATTATTCTTTGCATAAAAGAAGGTTTAAAATAAAAAAATATATATATTTAAATTTGTAGATAACATTATACACCGCGGTGAAATAAACGAAAAAAACAAACGTTCAGTATATTATATTATAATATTTATACAGGTATATTTTACTCTAGACACGAGTTTACGTATAATTCAATTTTCTCCACAAGTTATCGACCAGAATTTGTAATGTATCTAATAAATACAATATTATATTACATATTAATATGCACATGCGTTCTATTTAAACACAGTTGATGCGTAATAGAGATTCGAGGTTCATTGTTCTTATATCACTAAAGCGTATAATATATATTCGACTGATATCCAAATGTTCACCGAAGCTCTAGAACAAAGGAAATCTTTAACCGCAAACACTCATACACACACATAATACATGTATCTGTATGTATATGAATAGTTAATTATACTAACCAAGTTTATATATATATATATATATATATATATTTACAGGGCTGACTCTAGACAAAATGTGTACACAGGCAAAATCCAAATTTGCCGCCCTTTCGTTTTGTATTTATCGATTTGCTCCTCATCCATATCCTCAAACATATAGTCCATTTTGAGATTGAGTCATAGTACATAAAATCTTTATTTTGGGAAGCATAAGCTTTTAAATTTAAATTATCATCTTGAACTAAGTTAAACACTGAAATATGCTTTTCTATTTTAACGTTAGCCCGCACATTATCATATACACGTCAATATTGTTACTTTAAATACAACAGTTTCATTAGCATAATTGTTCATAAAAAATAACGTTTGAAAAATTTAAAACTAACTAAATTGCATTTAATTATCATAATTTATTTAACTAAAGTACGATATTATGAATATCCCTTACGTTGTTATGTTTTATTAAAAGACAGTCAAAAATACAAATTTGCTTACTATTCAAGATTATGAGGTCGAATAACTTAAATAATATACTTTTATTTATCAATATTAAATCTACAATATTAACCAATTAAAACTAATAATAAAAATACAATAATACATAAATATACATTTAATATGCTATGACATATGCACATATAAATTTTCAGCAACTATTGTCTGTAAACACAGCCCACGATAGAGTAGCAAACGAAAAGCAAATTCTATTATCGGATAGACGGTTGCTACATTTCCTTAAGTTAAAATCAATGCAAATAGCAAATAATACAATTTAATAATCTAATTTCAGTAGATAAGGATCAAATGTTCATGTTTCTCTACCAGTAAATTTAGCACGTAAATCAACGTCTAAAATTAAAATAATTTTGAATTAAAAATATAACTACGTAGTTGACGTTTTTATAATGTATATAATATATTAATATACTTACGTTATTTTAAGTTTAATTTCAATGTATTATATTTGTACACATACCACCCAAAGTTAAATTTAGTTAATTTCCGGATACCAGTAATAAATTTATTAAAAATAAATAATTTACTTTTTTTAAATATGGCTTTACCTACACTAAGAAAATTGCCACCTCTTACATAATGTCACCCTTGGCGTTCCGTATTTATTATGTCTTCCGATGGACCTGTATATTAATATGTTATACTACCTACGTTAAATACCGTTTATAATATTGCATCGTATCGTAGTGTAACTTCACAATTATAAACTCGATAGAAATAGTGGAGAAAACAGAATTAATCTCAGCAGAAGCACCGTTTAGTTAAAATCTACTAACGATTTACTACATTTGTAGTATAATGAACTGCGTTGAAGCTTTATATAGAGACTATTTCAGTTTATTTTTGGATTTCAAGTACAAACTATACAAGTAGATAATTTAAATTCATTCTATAGCAAAACATTTTTTTATTTTTTTATTTAATTTATTGATATAAAAAAAAAAAAAAAAAATTAACCAATGAGTACTATAACAATTTGTGTCGAAAGCTGAGAGGATAATTTTTGAGTAAGGTGTTAACAACAAACAGTTTATTCTGCTGCTGCCATTTTTTTTTTTTTTTTTTTTTTTTGTTGTATAATGACTGTTAGGGAGGGGTTGATTGTACCGAAGTATTTATTGTAAGTCAGTAAAAATCCGGCTACGGTACACATTTTCATCACCATGTTGCATATCATGCATATTATACATATAATATACATCTAAAACTCTACAAGAGTAAAGAAGCTAAACTTTTAATTTAATTTCAACGTCGGGTGGTAGATATAAGAGAATAACAAACGATAAAGTATATCGTAATTACTGAGAATGGCGGCCGTCGCACCTCTAGAAATTAAGAAAGTTTACGCGAGTCACAGTTGCAAAATAGATAACCGCAAAGATGGAGAGATTGATAGATGAAGATAATATAGCATAGGTGTCGTATGGAAAGGTAGATCGCATACAATTATATTGTTATATGTATAAGGATATTGAGAGAGAGAGAGAGAGAAAGCGAGAAAGTTGTGATAGGGGGAGAACTGCTGCAGATGGCGGCAGGGAAAGGGTGAGAAAATAGTTTAAAACAAATGACAAAGTCCGACGAAGGAGAATGCGTAGTTAGCTTTATGTTTTAATTACGCATGACCTAATCATGGAAGAGATGAACGTCACCCGTTTATATCTGACAATGCAGAGGCCAGCGCGCGCGCTATGTTATTAGAGATGCATGTTTTATAGCATAAATATATATTATATTAATAAAAAATTACACCGAGGATCCGCAACTTTATAGTTTGGTACTATTATTGTTCACCCGATACAGTAAAACGATTCTTTTTATTTCCATTTTTTATAGATAAAATTTATTTTTTTTAATTGTCGGTTGGTAATAATTACACGGAAATCTCGTTCGTGATTAACAAATTATAAACGAATAGGTAATCGATACACTCATTAATCATTTATCTATAATCAATTAACTATATGTGCCTATTTCGTACAGTCAAATTAATAAAAAATGGCGTTTCAATCCAACTAACTGCAGTAACTTAACGTACCTACCTAATAGTAGCAATGTACATCGTAGTCGATAACGAATTGCGATAAACCCAATTGGTAGCAATATAAATACATACTAAATATTGTAATACATTCTAAACCGATTTTATCTCCATAGCGTTATCGCATTTATATAGTTTAAATATCCAATTTTGTATTTTATGCAGCAATACCAGTAGAATTAATCGATTATTTTGTTTCACTTAAACCAAATTATACTAATTTTGTCCAGATTGAATTCGATCATTATAATGTATACTATAATAAAAGTCTGTGGTATTCAACCTCACAATATTTTTTTATAAGTAAAGATCTGAACAGAGCCGTAGCGATAAACACTTCGTGACGTATAAGTAATATAACTATACGATAAAATGTCATATTTTAGGAAACGTCTTAGGATTGGAAATTGTTCCCTTGTTTTTTTTTTTTACTTTTAATATTATTGTTACATTTATAATAAAATTGTCAAATCGAAATTGAGTAATAAAGAAAATAAATATTACTATTCAAATAATATAGCACATAATGTAGCATATATATGTTATTCATTTTCATAATAATATTACATGCAATTAAAAATCAATTCTATGCTTGAAGAATGTATAACCGTCAAAAGTTTCAATCCGGTTCCCACTAGCTGATACGAACTATATAGCATATAAGCTATAATACATAATATACCTAAAATATCGGAATCACCGTTTATAAGCGATACAGCGATGCGCTTTTAATGCACACACACACACACCGCGGAAGGGTCGACGACGAATCTTAAAGTTTTTAGTGTGCCTCTCATTCAATCGTCCTCGGTGAATGCGCTAGTTTTTAAGCCACTTGATTTCCTTTTAACGATGTAATTCAGTATGAGTTACACGTAAATCAGATTATCTCCTGTCGAATTGTATGAAGACTTACCGACGTGGCGCTGTTTATATGTGTATATATATATGTATTATGTATGTATAATGTATATATATATATATATATATACACAATACACGCATAGACTGACGAGATGCCTTCTAAACAAATTATGAAGTTCGGCCGCTAAACTTTCAACCTGATACGACGGTGTCATGTTTAATGTGAAACAAGCAGCCAACAAACTTACCATCGTGTCCCGATAGTCGATTGTGTGCGCGCAAGCGTTTGAGTATACTGAATTATATTGTGTATTTGTGTATAAATTATTATAGTGTGTAAACATTCTGCTTTGTTAGTAGGTAACGGCGGTTGTCGGAGATAAGAGCCGCCACGGCCGGATGACGATAATTATAAATTAGTTTTACAAAATGTATCCGCGATATCAAGCTGACCACCGTGTATCGATGAATAATTTCTGATATGCACTGTCCTAATGCAAATTATAACAATATTATTGTAACCACAATAATTATATGATGCATTCCGATAGATAAGCGAATCGACAAAAACGGTTTTGGTATGGCGTGAAACCAAAGGTTTTGGCTGTAAGTCGAAGTCGCTAATCATTTTAGTAAGCAGATAGTTGTTTAACAACTACCGTAGTTGCTACAGATCGATCTGCTTGCGCGGTATCCATTAAAACGTAATCTCACTAGGGCATATATTTGCTTTTGTATCTTTTCGTTGAATTGTCAAAAACATAGCTAGTAAATATCAAAATGTGATTAATGTGATTAGCGCCTTTGTATACTGCGTATTACGTACAAAACTATTTAATAATATATAACCATTAATTTCACTCATATTTAAGATTTTTTTTTTGAAAATAAGCACTAAATAATATTTTCGTTTGATTTTCAAATTGTTACAAGTCTATATTGTAGAAACCAATGAATACCAAACAAAATATTATAGGTTTGAACTTTTAATTGCAAAATATAATTTACTGTTTACAAACTGTAATAGTTACAACACGGTTTTTGAGCTAAGACAGCGAAATCAAAATTATATTTTATAATATTATAGTATATGTTAGGTATGTAAAACTGGGTCAACAATATTGAATATAATATTATTCGGAACACACAAAAAACTAATAATATGTATACAAAAATATAACTCTCCCTTGCATACTCGTATCTATGGCATAAAATAAAAATTGTATTTATTTGTTGATCTTTATTTTCTCTTAATTTTATTTTCATCTATAGTGATATTCAATACAAAAATATTGAAGAATTCAGTTTTATCCCATCATAGTAGTGTATATTATTAACAATGAGTTCAGCAGTAAAATAGTTACTATGCGTAAAGTATTTAGTATTATATTATACAATAGAACCATGCTGTTTGGATTAAACGCATTTAGTACAATATATGTTGGTTAGATAATGATCAAAGTACAAATCGTATGATCTGATTGCATTTATTTAATTCAGTTTTTGAACATAAATTAAGTTATATATTATAAAAACAATAATTTTATTTATCTACAATCAAAATGTATACATTAAATAGTTATTGCGGAATTACTGTTGAAATAAAAATGTGTGGTATGCTAAACCAAAAATAATATACCAGTAGTAAAACATACAATGTGTACCAATTTGAAATTTTAATTGTATATACAAACATCACTATAACATTCATTGAAAATTTGTAATTGCAGACAAAAAAAGGTTGTTGTAATCATGTATAATTAAATGCATTGATATTAAGTAAACCCATTTTTTTAAAGTATTAAATTAGAGTTGGGATACACGATAATATTTATATTTTTTGATTTATTTAAAAACATTAAAATAATATTCATATTTATATGTCATTGTTATGATTTATATTTAATATTTTAATAATAACGATTTCCCCGATTATATACGATATTTTAACGAAACGTAATGTTTATGTATATGTTAAGAGTCGTTAGAAAAGTTTAAGCCTTTGTCAATAAATTTCAGCTCTCAAAACTTTAAATTGGAATTTTTACTGTCGAGTTTATTTTATTTATATGCGATTATCTAGAAGTATATTAGTTATAAATATAAACTTTAACTACACAATAACAATTCAGTTTGTATAGCTATACATCATAATTATACCAAATTTAAATGGCTTCAAGTTGTATAATAACAATACCATGGCCTATATTGTAAACCGTAATTCCGACAAAAATACAAACTTACAATATTATTTTGTTCAAATTATTAGATATAACATTGTTATAAAATATATAATGTCAAGTTACACGTTTTTAGAGTTGATTAAAGTGTGATATTATGTTACAGTTATTAAATTATATACAAAACGAGATAAATATTTTATAATTATTACATACCAAATAGAAAACATCAAGTGAAACTAAGCATATACTGCTAAACAGAAAATATAAATAAATAATATCGAGCAAAACATCCAGTGAAATACCCTCTAGGATTTTGCTATTGTGAGCCGGCCTATCTAACAAGAGGCTCATCTGTGTAACATCAACCAACTGTGTATTACAAAACTACAAAACTAGTCACTAGAGTATATTACACATGATGTAACATTAATTTCTGTGTGTGTATATGTATAATAACTATGTAATATAACATTTTCGTATTTACGAATCTACAGAGAGAAATATTAACTTTTTTTTTTGGAGTTTGGATCAAGCCGTTGATAAATAATGATAATATAGTATAATAAAATATATTATTATACAAAGGTTAATTCTATGGCTACCATTTTAAGATGTATACACATTATTTCAAATAGTCTTGAATTTTTTAAAATATATATACGATATAAATAATATAAATATATAAATTATATTATAATTATTATATAAATATAATATTATATATTATATTTATTATATAAATAATTTTCTATAATTTTTGTTTTAAAAGTTATATGTTTATTTAAATGACAATAAACTCATATATTTTTTAATTTTATTATCAAAAGTAGAATATTTTTATAATGTCTCGACTTTGTCTCGATACATTATAATCGAGTTTCAAACAAGTTATTAATAATTAGTTTAGTTATAATTATTTAAAATTCTGATGTGTGAAGGAGGCGACAAATATTTTTCGGGGTGCTGTTCCTTTGCCACCTACTTAGTTCATCAAAACTTGAAATACTTATAACTTATTAAATACTCGTTTTAAATTAAATTGTTATGTATCAAAATATTTCGTAATATGGAATTTAAAATGTATGTTGAAATTTGTTGCAATTAAAAAAAGTTGAACGTTAAAAATTAACAACGATATATAATTGTGAAAAAATGTTTACTTTAAAAATGTCGTTTTTCAGTGACATCAATATGTAAAAATAATATTTTAAAAAAAAGTTAAAACTTTTCGAAATAATAAGCGTAAATATTGAAATGGATCACCTTGTATATAAATGTAAATAAAATATCATAATATAGGTAATAATAGAGCTGCAAGGAAAAATAATCGCCTTAATGCAGTTGATGGGTTTTATTGTTGAATGCAAATTTAATATCCAGCATAATATTATCATAGCAGTAAAAGTGTATGTTTTGTGATATTTATAGTAATCTTTCTACAATAGACAGTTGCTTTGTGACACACTATTGTGAAGATTCGACAGAGGCCTGTGTACAATTTTGAACAAATGATTATTATTGTACATATTTTTGCAAATAAAAACTGTTTGATGTAGTATTATGACCGTATAGTGGCCATAATAAATTCATAAAAAAATGAACCATGCACCAGCTAACCACCTAATTCCCCTGCTCCATATTTGGGTCCGCCACTTGAAACATCTGTACACGGGACATTAGGTAAAACCACTACAGAACATGTATCGTAGTATAAGCCATAATAATAAACCTACATCGTATTAAATAATTTTTATAGTATGGCACTATGTATTCGAAGTTAAAAATTAAAATCCGTTGAATCAGATTAAACGTTAAACACGACTGCAGGTGATCCGATATAGCGTATACTGTATAATAATGGATTCGATTATAATAATATATAGGTATACAGTAGCATGTCGATAATACGATAATATTATGATAGGCGAGTTTAAAAATGTACAAATGTATCGTGACTATTGAGGTATATATCTGTCATTATTTTTACAATTCGTTATGAAATATTTTTATTATTATTATTGTATATTTCAGTAATTTTGATGTTATAGTTTAATTTTTAAATATTTATTTGAGTACCTAAGATGTATCACTTTAATTTCAATATGTGAAACAAAACGAAAAATAATATTTGTTAAAACTATAATAACAATATTTTTTATAGTTTTTATCAATAACATGAATAAAAAAAAAACATATAATTTATTTTATGTTTACAAAAAATTATTTTAATTTAAATTTTTTATTTCGTATAAACTTTAAATTAAATACCCGTGTATATAATATATATATATATATACATTATACACATATTACATAATCTCATTTTATTTTTATCCAACGAGTATTTTCAATAATATAACAACATTTTTACCCCCCCCCTCCCACACACACACTAATATTTCAAATTGGCTTTTGTGTTATTACCTACAACAATTGTTATTAAGGATACTGTACTGAGTTTACGCGTGTGTTATAATATCCGTGGATTTTACAATTTAATGTTCATTTTTAATTGATATACTTTTATTTGAAATTTTCCCATGCGGGGGAAAAAAAGTTATTTATCGACTCAGCGAACTTCAAACATTATAATACAATTATAATACGCATACATCAACACCCATCACACATATATTTATAGATCCTAATATAAATTTGACCTTTTGAACTCTGTGTAAAACAACGCGATATTTAATATAACATAATGCACTCGTGTTGACCCCGTTCAAAGTAAAACATTAGAATATAATATTATGACGATATATTTTTTAAATGAATCCAGATTTAATAACAGACAACTATTATTACACGGAATTGGTATTATTTCAGTTAGCGAATATATATTATACATTACTCTACACAGACGTTCGGGAAACGTCACGTAATTCGCATTTTTCTCGGCACGCGACGAGTATTATACTTTGATGTCAATGTTAGGAAATAATAAGAATGGTTAAAAAAAAAAAATGTATTAATTGTATTGCATCAAACTATTAATACGTCATTTAACATACCATACATAAAAATTCAGAAAAAAATACGAACCTATCAAATAAATAAATTATGCGTTATTCAGATTCAAATTATATTTTTGAAATTGTATACCACTTGTTTCTTTTTAATGTCAGAAATACTAATGTTACTTCCTAGAGGTCAACACCAACTTGTGCGTAGGCATATTGGTTCTTAATTATGGCTTATATAATTGCCATTTAATAGATTCAAATTCTCCAAATATAAGAATTTATTGTCACCTTAAAGACTTCACAGATTTCAATGTATTGTAAAATAAATGGTTAAAATCTTAAAAGTCAAAAAATTGTATATGAGATGGTTAGAACTAAAAACGAGGTAAGGTTTATCAAAATAAATAATTAAATTATGCTTCCTGGTTCGATTTAACAAAATAAAATTATGTTTTGTCTATAAGTATATATACCAAAAATTTAAAATTGTGTACGTTTTCCAAGCACCCCTCAAACACATTCATTAAAAAAAAAAATTTTTCATAGATATTAAGAATGGAATTTGTTCGAATTTATTTTAAAAGGAATTCATGAAGTAGTATAAGGGACTGACGAAACATTTCTCCGGTACCTACTCTTTAAAACAAAAAAAAAAAATAACAATTATTCTTAAAACTTTTTTATACAAATATTTAGGTACCTAAGTATTATTATTATTATTTTTTTTTAAGAAATATTACGCTATATTTTGCAAATTCTTTTAAAAATAAAATTGTACAGAAATTATGATATTATGATATTCGTCATACAAATTAAAAAAAAAATCGTATTATAAATATTTAAAAAAATTGTCTCCATGTGTCTGAAGATATGTCCTTTTTAAAATGTAATATAATATTATTTGATATTAAAAAATTTAACATTATTATATAATATATACATAACTATTTTGAATTAAATCATTATACATGTAAAGTTATGAATGGTTGTCTGTATAATAATAATTATTATTATTACCATTATACATTTTTCAATCTATAAAAAAAACATCAGATGAAAAAAAATTGTTTTTACTAAGAATTTTATTAAATAAAAAAATATATCCTTTCAAAACCTGCTAATAATAGATATCCATCGCAAAATATATGCTCAGATTCCGGTTGTATTAAATAAAGGTTCCAACATTTTCAAAATCTGATTTTAGTCCCAATGGTCACTGGACCGCATACAAAGAGAATTTTACCATATACGACAGTTAAAATAGTAATACATAATATTATTTTCTACGTGGTGATATTATAACATATTCATATCATGTAACTATGTGATACTATACTATATTATAATGCATATTATAACTCAATGTTTTTCACCCAATTCGTGGTTTTTTTTTCATAGTTTACATCGCGTCGTGATTTTAAGAATCATTATAGTTATTTTGATTATTACATGGTTAAATAATACAACATATAAAATAGTTTAGCCATTATAATATGTAAGTAATAATTTATTTTCCACCCGCCGAGACTAGACGCGTGTATATCTATAATAGAACTACCTAATTAACTTTCGACGATTCCACCATAGTTATTATTTAGCGTTCGGTGCAAACCATTTGCGCTCGGAGCCATTTATCACGGCCCGCGAGCGCTCTAAATCATATTTCACTAGCGCCCGAAATATTTTCGCAAGAAATGAGTAAAAATCATGCGCTACGTTGCCAGATTAGCGTCTATGTAATAAGTGTGCCCGAAACGTACTTGGCTGTAATGTCGACCATATACCATTTTCTTTTTGCGCTGTAACGACTGACAGTTTCTGGAATACACGTATTATATACTGTTATCGCTAGCTTAGCGTGGCTGTATATATATGTTTATATCAATATAATTTAGGGAACATAAAAAAGAACCTATAACGCTCGTTCGAAAACCGATGGTTTCAAATGTTATTGGAAAAACGCGTGTTTATTGTACAAAATAATCACAAAGTCGAATGACAATCACCCAACAGTAATGTTATTCGCGTTAGATTAAAATGAATTTTGGTAGTTGGATATTAAGTAAAGTTATAGGGATGACAGTGCGTTTTTAACCTAAACTTTACCCGTTTCAAAAATTTTTGCATTACGAAGATACAAAATACATATATTTATAATTAATAATAATATTTATTTAATAAATGCCCGAAAGCATTAGTATTTTATAAATGTATAATAATAATAATGTAAATAATATAATATAAAAGATCCAATATAAACCATATCAAGATTGGTTATTTAAAATAAAACAATTCAAATATTTGAAGAGTGCCTAATGGACATTTTTTTATTAAATAAACATGCAAAGATATGATTATATAAGCAAAAAATTATAAAATCTTCTTAATAATTTAGAAAGCTATCTGCAAGGATTTTTACACAAGAAGAATAAAAAATTCAACAGTGTGAATGATATTACATGAAACCAACAATTTATTCAATATTCAAAGATATAAAATAGCAGTAAAGAGATCTATGCTTTGAAAGGTAAACTTTCGAACGGTTTTTAAAGTTTAAGAAATGAACCACCAAATTAAATAGATCCAATATATGTGTACTATCAAATATGTTAAAACTATTGTAAATTGTTTAAATATGTATAGATATAGATAGTCTATGGCTAGGAATGTCTAATTTGTATTATTTAAAAAAAAATCAAATATTTCATAAATTAAATTAAAAATAAAAATAACTAACGAGAAATAATTTCTAGATCTCTATAGGAATACTGGCATATATATATATATATTATTTTGTATCTTGAAGGCTCATATCGTTGGTTATCGATTATAATTTCTGGTACTTAACAATATTTCTAATTTAACTAACGTAAAAATTGATTTTGCAGAAGCTTAATTTTTTTTTTAATAGTTTTAAATTAGTTTCAAATATTTAAATCGTAGTGAATACTGACCAATAAATAGTGGGATGTATAATTCAAGTGGTTTTTTAATTTATATGCGTAAAATATTATTTATTTTTATATCAAAACTAAGGTCCATGAAGACTACATTAATTGTCAACAGAATATAATCAGAAGAAAAAAACTGAACATGAAAAGATTAATAGGTCTTTGATATAGATTTCATTCGTCGTAAAATATGAACATTATAGAAATAATGAAAAAATAATATAGTTATTTTTACGTGTAAATATAATTGAATAGTATTTATCAACATTAAATTAGAGACAAATATGGAGGCCACAAATTCTAATATTGTAAATGAAAGCAGTTAGGCTCAGAATAAATAACACGGTATAATCTTAAGTCATTAGCAAATAGTCTAAAGTTTGTTTTACCAAAAACCAAACATACATCGTCTAAGTATAAATTAAGCAGTAACGGAATAATATATGTCCACCTTGTGGTATATCTAGTGGTATACAGGCATTTTGTTCAATACAAACTATTTACCTTAATAATTTGTGATGTGTCTAAAATTTGAGACTGAAGCCAATTTAAGACGGTACCATTGATATTCATAAGCTATTAAGTTCTAATTTCTTAACTAAGATAACATGATGTTATGCTCGAAACATATTTTGTTTTTAATTTTTTTAGTAAAATTTTCGAAAATCCGATACTTAATGCTGTCATTACTCACAACATTTTCGTCAAATTGCCTAAGGATATTAACCACACTTGGTAGTGTAGATATCGATGCAAAAAAATATACACCGATTGGAGTGTGTAGAATGACAAATAAACTGTAACAACTATTACAGTAGGCGTTTACGTTTTTTTTTTTCTAGCTTTCGGCAAAAATTACGATTATATTATAATATTATATAATATATAATATTGTCGAAAATGAACATGGCTTATATTATATTGTAATATAATAATGATGTACGTATATTAGAAATAATATAATTCGTGGGGTGGAAGGTGTTCACGTTTCGTTTTATTATCATTTATTTTTTCGCCCGGTCGTCACTTACTGTTCCTGCCTCCTGGGCATCGTCCAGGTCGCACAAACACAAAATCTGATATGCCGTAGCATAAGCTAAGTACAGGGTATTTTTTTCTTCGTTTATCGGTTGGAAATAATTCGTGAATATAAGATGTTTATTCAACGTTTAAGAAAAAAAATATATATATTATATTGATAATCGATAATCATAATATTAAAAAGAAATATACAATAGTATATTAGTTTTATTATTTAACAATAAAAAATAAAATAATATTACTCATTTTCTAAAATATTACCAGATGGTTTTCGATAAACTGCAAGAATCGTACTGTATACTATATATTGCGCAGTGTAATGACGGTAGCCACGGTGGTATCGGTGGACAGGTGGTGGCGGAGTTGACGCGCGCGTAACCCTTGGGGACTTTCTATAATATATTTCAATAAATCATTAAACCATTATACTTTTGCGACTTGATATGGAATTTATTGTTCGGTTACGTTAGCCCGTACGTTTGAATTCATATAATATACATTATATAAATGCGAGATCGGCTCCCCGTACATATTATGCAATTAATTATACATGACGCATCGCATTAATACTATTACGCCTATATACAAGACGTTCCGGACTGAGCAGCTATATTATGTTTATATCGCTAGCGAACTTGTGCGGCCCGTATGTAATGATAAAATACTGAACGCAGAATATACCAAATATAATTCTTACGTACGTCTTCGCAACAACTGGTGACGACACTTGTGCTCTCGTACACGTAATACTAGTAATAATAATACCTTATAATGTGATATAGAGAGCGATGTCGGGTATAGGAACGGCCCGCCGGGTATAGAGACGAAGAGGGAAAGAAAAAAAAAACATTTTTCTGCAGATTGATAACGCCGTGATATATACGCACGATACACGTGCGACTGACGCCGCTGACTGCGGGCTCGTTACTTTATATAAATATTGTTCGCACGACTCACTTCGTACAATGTTAATTGCGTATATACCTACCTTATTTTCTTCGCGTTGGGTGCACCGTGTTGTACCGATTTAGCAACATGCGTCTTATATGAAATATCATCCATGCGCGCGTTATATCCTTACAATTGCCCGTGCGAAACACGCTGATAAAATATAAAGTCACACGTGTGACGATTTAACAGAGTTTTATTATTTTCGTTTCTATGATAAAAATATTTAAAATTATTTTGACATGCGATAGTAGAGCACTTAAATATATAAAGCAGCATAATATCATAATATTGATACCTCATAACGTGTGTATACTGTAAAGTCAAAAAATAATAAAAATATATATTTAATTTTTAATAAGACCACTAAAAAATTGACTGACATGGATATAACATTTTGATGTTTAATCGTTTTTCCTACACTACCATATGTAAATACCAGTTTTCTTTTATGTTGTCATGATATTTCTCTTTTGATAAATTAATCATAATATTTAAGTTCTTTCTGAAATTAAATTTATAATAACATCGAATTATGATAATAGATTGTGGATATTATAAAGTTAGAACGAAATTGTATTCGTAATGACGAATTTTAAAATTATTTTTAATTAGCATCACAGTGTGGGTAAAACTAAAGTCATAAATTCCAGGTGCTACAAGTGGTTGAACAATATATGTAGTTTTTAATCCTCCATTAACAAAAATAAATAAATATATAAAATATAATTGAATTCCTGTAAGGGTAAAAAAGTATTGAGTATTTATCTATAATATGTGTCTATTATAGTGTGTAGTTGAATAACTAAAACGTGTAACTTCTATATTATGATGCTTCTAAAAAGGAAGAAAAATCCACAAAATAACAAATGGCAATCAAATTGTTAATAATGTTATATTAATATATATGTTTTTTTTAAAACTGACCCAATAGAAATTTAATAAGACGTAATATAAGTAATAATAATAATCATAATAGTCATAGTAACGTCGTTGTCAGATCAAACGATGAACAGTACAAGGCTCAGTCATGATAATATAATCCAAGATAGCAAAAAAATATTGTTTTGATGATTTATTAAAATTCTCTATGCGATATCATATCAGCAATAGTATGGCATCAAGGATAACCTATAATAAGTAATCAATATCCATTGGCGGAAACTACGAATATAACAAACACAGGTAAATCCGATTTGTTCCACAGACTAAAAACTACACGCACATTTGTTTATGTAGAAAAGAATCCATTATTTTAAATATATTTGGGACACATGCGTGGGTAATCCAAAAACACCTTGCGGCGTATGGGTAACATCAAACACGATACGAAACTCGCAATGGACGTCTGGCACAGCAAAACACGTTGAAACGTAATCGAATGACGAAAATACCACGGAATGCTTTAAAGAGAGACTATACCTAAAAGTACTATACCTAAATCACCAACGCATGAAGTCTGAGCGTAATATGGTGGAATAAGCAGGACAAATAATAGAATCTACCTGAACAAACGAGACATTCTGTGATTCGACGAATTTAAAAACCAAAGAGAAGAGACGTGTATAGAACGCGACTATTTAATTATTTCGGGCAGCAGCAGTGGCAACTTCTATACGATATATTATGTATCTGAAGCAAAACATTTAATGAAAAAAATATCTCATGATAAACAATATATTAAATTAATTGTGGAAATAGTGTTTTTTCCAGATCCTGCTTCCATTAGAATATAAAATTTCTAAGCCATGTACATAAAACACGATTTACCTGAAAGACAATAAATTTGAATAATGTTACGCCATTTAGGTTTATTGATTTATTAGCCATATGTAATCTAACACGAAAGTTTACGATATCATTCTTCTTTGCCAATTATTTTCAGTCAATTGACCTCGTGAAACTTAAACTGGAAAAATTGGTACTCAGATCTTAAGAGTTGGCCATCCGTTAAAAAAAAACATAAATCAACTATGGTTATAGAGAGAGTAATTTTAAAACCTTATTCAAAACTTAAATATCAGAAAAATCTACTTAGGTACATTTTAAACTTTCTATAATTTATATTAAATATTGTAATAAGTTTCATTGTTTTATTTTTTTTTATGATGATATGTTTACCTGCTATAATTAATTTATTATTTAGAAGATGAAAAATTATTATTTTTAAAACTATAATAACATTTGGATTTTTGTTCTATAGATGTACATTGTACTCGATGAAACTATAATACTTCAAATAATAATCAAACAGAAAACTTTTTAAGTGCTTCCTGCAAGATTTTATAATAGCACTTGTACTCCACCCAAGTTCTTTGTAATTATTAGGCGTTAAGTTCCTTTAAAACAAGTCACATTGAATATATTGTTTTATTTAACTTTTTTTGTCGTATTTAACTTAATAGAACGGTAAAATAAAATCGAAAACTAATTGTATACAATCCAATAAAAAGTCTTTTATTTCAGTTTCAATACTCGATGATTTTTATTGAAAATAACTAATCAAACTCCATATTCAATGTGTATTTATAATGAAAATTAATAAACATAATAATAAATTTTGAATCAAATAAAAATTGTATTGAATGCCATTAATGTGTTTCGTTTAAAAACGGAAACGTCTATTATTGAATTGCTCAGCGATGGAAATATGTTTTGAAATAAAATTAAACACGTAATAATTTACTGTAGCCAATATTTAATTATAATAAAAAAATTATTTTATGACTAGAAATAAATGTATTAACACCTATTATATGGTATGTAAAATAACATTAACGAGAAAAAATACACATATGCGATTAACAATCATAGTGATGATATAATATTATTATAAATATTATGCACATGCATGATTTAATTATTTTTTTTTTAGTAATAAACTACTTTGTTATACGTAAAACACTTTGGTAATAATCATATTATAATACGGTTCACAATATGCTATATAATAACGAATATTAGTACATAATTTAAGATCGATTCTAAGATAGAACTATGTATAGGCAATATAGTTACACTTGTGCTTTTATTCTATTGATATATTTTGATTATTATAATATGAATATAACATTGCAGGTGTTATTAATAATTATATTTTACATTAAAGCAACATAATTATTAACACAACATAGTGTGTAGTATTTTGTATTTCCGTATTATGGAGTATACTTATGGATAATTTTATTTTAGTGAAACAGTTATTTAGTATTATAATTATTATTTGTTCGATATTTCTTATATTTTCATATTAATAAATGGGTAAATTAAATTTGTTATCAAGTAGGTAATTGTTATGGACGTATTAAGTATGAATAATTCAATAATATACTATAATATCCTTGTGTATGTACGAATAACGATTCTTTACATTGGTCTATTAGCCACTTATATTAATAAATATATTTTACTATTTCTAATATCGTAAGTCGAATTAATTTTCACCGATAACATTGATATCAAAAATTGCATGTTTGTCTTTAAAATATAATATTATATTATGTTAAAAGTTTTAATTAAAATCTATCATTATTCGCTTAAATATATAATTTTGCTTAAATTTCAAATTAAAATATCTACATTAACAAATTGTGTATAAATCTTTTTTTTTCGATGACAATATTAATTAATGATAAGTTTTAACTATTTAAGTTGTCTATTCTTATTTGTAAAAATTGAACATTAAATACTTTAAATTATTATAACACATTGCAAATATTGACAATTATTTGTGAAAATTTGAATTTCAAATGTAAAAAAAAAAAATTATATCTATTTATCTTTCACATCTTTAAATAGTTGTAAAATAAAATTCTCAAGAATATAAAATAGGTTTATTTTAATAAAAAAATAAAATAAAAATATATCACATCGATAATTTAATGTACGATATTTCTATGCAAGAATTCTTTTATCTAAATTGTTAAATTGGGGAACTTGCTAATTTATTGTATATTATACAATTAGAATAATTATATTGCTTAATATCCTTCTGTATAATTTTTATGGTACGTTCAATTTCCAACTCTAATTGAATTAATTGTTAAAGTAAAGAATACAAATATCACATATTTATAATTTGTTCACTTTGATTAGTTGTTTATTTTATAAAATAACAATAAGATTTATATTGCATATTACTATGTTTACGACTTTACGAGTGAAATTAATAAAATAATTATCGCACAATACAGCAGTATCTACTTAACATGAATAATTTTAATATGCAATAGCACATTTATTCAGTTCTATATTCTAACAGCATTATTATACAATACAATTGAGCGACCGTTATTATTGGGCACTATTATTTTTTGTTCATACCTATAATAAAACATATTATTATAATATTTTTCACGAAGCAGCAGATTAACATGTAAATTGATTTAAATTGTCAGGAACATTTTATTATGCGAGATCAACGTTCGTGACGTTGAAATCGAAATAATATTTACCAATTGAATGTATTCAGATAAATAAACATGTAATGAACAGATATGTCGACGATTTTATTGTATTATAACAAAGTTGATAGTTAAAATTATTCTACGTGCCAATCATCGAGGTATTAAAACATATAATATTATACTCAGAGCTTTAATTGTACACATCGTTGAACACAGTATTATAAACATGGGTAAAATATTCTATTTTATACCTGCATGATGGCTGTACATGTCTATTCAACGATATAACGTGGTGAGTTGATATTTAATTGCAATAATATTATTTCAACTCGAACATTATCAAACTGTACCTTTTCCTATAATGCTTACAATTTTAATTGCAAAAAAAGATTCTAGACGTATAATATGGTTTTACAATGATTTTTTTTTTACATTTTTTTACATTCATTTATGATATTTTACATTTTATACTAAAAATTATAAATAACGTAGTATTATATTATTATGCATAATATAGATGGATTGGTACAAGCCAATGGATACAAATATGTATTGGCTACACAGCGCCTTAATCGAATGTTTTCAAGGCTGATGGTTGTTTCATCAGAATATTTTTATCAATTGTAAGTCTACGTGGTGTATGCTTAGTACTCAGAAAATCGACGATGCGTATCTTCTGCCTTTAACGTGGTTTTGTATTATGTATAGGATATAATGTATAGGAATTTATATGTTATATTAATCTGGTTATAAAAATAGTCCACGATGGAAGATATAGATTTTATGTAACCATTTATATTTATAAATAAAATTGTTTCTTAATAAAACAGCAAAGTAAATAATTTCTGGTTAATATCTATTCTATGCATAAGATTAAGAAACTAATTTTAATTTATGTATTGGTTAAATTAAAAGATTAAACTAATTTAATTATCCTGGTTGTTGTACTATAAATAATGCGATGTAAACTTAAGAAACATTCTTTTTGTATTATAATGCACCCATCTGAACGATAAGTATAAAGGTTAAAATATTATAACGACACAAATCGAACGTAATTGTATGACTATTTATTTTAGATTCTGAACGAAGCGATGAATGTATTGATTTTACGTACAATGATGAATGTTTTTTTTTTCTGTTTGTCATCACCTTTAGGGCAGTAAAAATATTTCGATTTTTTACTTTAGATGGTGTTTATGTTATCTTTTCTATACATGGTATAAAATGTTTTACTATTTTTAACTAAACTTATAGACAATTTAAATGTTCATTTTTCTTTAAATGCTAATAAAAACTATGAATGTGTAGAAATACTTGTTAATTTAATTTTCTAATAAATTCATCATTACTCAAATAAAAAATATCGAACGTTTTTATTTAGACATGATATGTCGTATAAGTATTTAAAGTTAAAATGTTGACAAAATTTGTCAAAATCTTGAAAAATTAAAAAAGAATGTTTGTAATTAGAAATTTGTAAAAAATGTTCTGTTTATATTTAAGATTTAAAAATGTAATAGAAGGCTCTTTATAATTTTTTTTAACTTTGAAAGTTTATTTATTTTTTTATGACTATTTGAAGTTTTTGTGACATTAGATATTCACATGTATAATAACTATTTCTCCTCAAACTATATTTGTTTTTTATGGTAATTAAAAACGAGTAATTGTAAATACTTGAAATTTTCATAAAATATTTATATTATTATTTTCTAAAATATATCATATAGTTTAAAAATATATTGACTCTTTTTGAGCAATTTTTGTCTTTATTTTTTTGTTTTGTTTTCTATAAATGTCGATAAATAATTATTCTCAGTCAAAAGTTTTGGAAGTTTAATGCGACATCTATAAAATTATTAAAAATAGATAAGCACATTTTTTTTTATATATATTTGAACAATAATTTTTTGTAAATTCGTCCAAATCACGAACATTACAAATTATAAGTACCTATATTACATTGTATTGCCTAAACATTTTATAGAATCTTCAATTTTTATAGCCAATTCTTTAAAATTGAATACAACATTTATTACAACAAGCACTCGTAGTTCATACTGGAACCAAGACATCTAAAAAATATTATTATTTTATATAAAAATTAGGAATTTAAATTACTTTAATAAAGTTATATCAAAAAACATTTGAAATATAGGAGTACTTAGTGATACTCGTATATAGATTGTAGACTGTCTTCGCCCAGAATTTTTTGTTTCATTTACAATGATTATGAATTTATCACACACATTACAGTTACCCACTCGACACCTATAACGTTCATCAGAGCGGTACCCGCGTATATACCTTTTTAATCTTAAGAATTAACTCCAAAATATTTATTGATAAAAGTTTTAAAAAAAATAAATGTATATATATATTAAAAATAAACAGTTAATCATTACTTATTCGCAAAAAGTTTAAGCGCAAAAATTAATTTTCAAAGTAAATTTTTAATTATTGTTGAATAACTTAATCTTGTATTTATTCAAGTGGAATTTTACTGGAATTTCCACCGTGACGTGGTCTTATTTTATTCTTGTTTATTATCAATGTAAGTAATTTACCGTTAAATTATGATTAAAAATAATTAAATTTTCTTGTTGGATTATGCGTGTTATTGATTATTTCGCTCCGTATAAAATATTATTTCATTTTTATTATTTGATTTGCATTTGTATCGCATAATATATGAAATTTATATTATATATTTTTCGTTTCTTTATGTTCATAATAGTATAATATATTTTAATATATAATGTTGATTGTATATATATATATATATATATATGTGTGTAAATCACAAGAACATTATATAGTTCTCGTAGAAAATAAATATTCTATGCATACAATATATATTTTGATTATCTATTATGTTTTTCATAATTTATTTTGTCTATTATATACCTATAGATGTATATATTATTATCTTTAGAGATAGTATTATATTATTATATGTTTTTATTAGTATTACAGACGATTTGTTCGTCCATCAAACATTTTGTGAGTCATTTATATGAAAACCAACCTACTTTATATCATCATATGATATTTAAACATCATTATATAGTGTCATGTTAACTCTAAAAATCATTTTTTGAGGTAATCATATTTAATATGATTTTTCACAATGTTAAATGTTAACACAAAAATATATACTTTGCTAAAATTTACTTAATTCAATCTTGAATTTGTTTACTAAATGTATGATTTTAATTGGATCTATACATAGGTATTTATGAAAATTCACAGAAGTATAACTTGCTATAAAATAAGCTAATTTTACTTGTTTTTAAGAGTTACTGTACACTAATATCCTGATAGACGATTTATTATTATGGATTTGTGTGCTTAGAATACGGGCTATATAAATAAACGCACTAGTCCTTTTTGGTTATACTAGAGTGAGAAAATGGCGTGGTTGAAGTGACCGATTCCCAGTGCATGTGTGAGATAGTTTTTGTTCGTTTAGGGTTGTCATTTATTCAGTTTACTTCCAGACAAATTGGCTTGTCAGTAATTCAGTATATATTGTTTAGCTTGGTATTTCCGATGAATAGTATATATTTTTCTCTCTATCTCTATTTCTCCCATACACTACTATTGTTTTGGGGAATAAAAATTTAGAAAATCACGTGCATTGTTAAGAGACGAAGACGACAATAACTATACTTGAATATTATATACATCCACTTGTATATAAATATTACTCAACAAAGCATGACAAAGACATGAAAACCAATAGAGGGGAGATTTGTTCGTTTTTATTATTACATTGTCACAATATTAAGATATTAAAGTATACTGCATGTAGCTAGTAGTGTAGTCGGGTGTATCAGTGATATTATATACAGGATGACTCATATGAAACACGAAAAACCATTAAGAGAGGAATATTAAAGGTCATTTTTTCAAACTCTTTAAAAATAAAATGTAATATTAGATCTAGTATTTATTATGCTCGGATAATTTTTACAAATAATAAATCCTGATATTAATTAATATTAATAAAATCACTAAAATTTTCAAATCATCATAGCTCTCATAGCTATCCTCCAAAATCATTATCATGGATTAAGTGGTCTTAGTATACAAAGAATAACTAAATCATTATTCACTCGAATTTAATCACGTCAAATTTTTTAGGAAAATTATCCACTAAATAATTAACAGCAGAAAAGGGGAGTCATTTTATAAACAGAAGTTTATATCTCTAAAGAACACTTTATAAATAATTTAAAAACTTTATGAATTTGAAAAACCCGTTTTTAATTTTTAAGCATGTTTAAAAATTTCAAAATTTGGATTTTGAATAACTTAATTATTGATTAAAAAAAGATAGTGATCTATTCTTGGTGAATCATCCTTTAAAATACATGCAGTAGACCACCGCTAGACAGTGACACGTGCGTAAAAATGGGGCAAGCCCATGAAAAGGTGTTAATACTCTTGGTTGCATAATAAATAAAAAAAAAAAAAAACAAAACAAAACAAAACGACCCAACCGCTGCATTCGAATTTGCGTCTGGATGCTGTCGCAGGTCTATATGTTTTTATATTTTTTTCAAACTTAAAAACCATTTTTCTTTTTCTTTTTTTTTCTCATTCCCTTCCCATGCTACTCGAGCACTAAGGCACAGGTGTTAGTGGATGTCTATCGTGCATACGCCTTGCTACTGCTGACGCCGTTTGATAACTATAAATTATTTAAATTATTTCTGGAAGCATGAAGGAAGGCGCGGTACCTATAGGTACGAATAGACGATGCGCGTCGTATGAATAATAAACAAAATATGAATAGGTAGGTTGGAGATAATCTTGTATCATCTGCCAAGACCGTCGGGGTGATTCCGTGAGGTAAAATATATATTATACGCTGACTGTATTATTATTATTATTATTATTGTAATACGTGAATCCAATGAAATAAAACGAAATGATATATATTAATATATAACGAAACGAAATACGAGGAGAAAAAAAGACACGTTTAAAATTTTCTCTCGACTGTCACAATCTTTTAACATTTTTTCCCCGCTTTTAATAATTCGATTTCGTTGAATAATATCATGTTTTATGCGAATCGTTGTATTTAATACAGTATATTATCAGATATAATATACTTCTGTTGTTGATCTTTGGAAAATCCGCTCTCGCGAAAAACAATTTATTTTTTTTATAATAATTTAAAAATTAAAATACAAATATATACATATATATAAATACATATTTAGATAGTTATATTATTTTTGAAACTTCAAATTATTTCTTTAAACTTTTATTTCATCAAAATATTTCAAATGCATTTTTACTATAAACGTATCGAAAAAAATAATAAAATAAGAGAATTTTACTTTAAAAATTAACTTAAAGCATGTACATAGAATATATAAATAATTTGCTACATACGTATTATTCTAAATATGATATATATTAGCTCAAAAGTCTCATATAAAGTAAACGAATATTATTTAAAAATTAATAGCATATAAATACAACTTAACTGCAAGTATCTGTCAATAACATTTGTACAACTAAAAATACTGCGTAAAACATAGTTATTTTTTAACTATACTATGCGTGACACATTATTATTATGTTATAGTTTAATGTTAGTATTATTTAATACTGCATCATTAAGTATAAATGGTCCACAATACGTATATATATATAAACCACGCATACTAATTATTTCTAAACAAATAAACACGATACAACCCTATATGGACCATTAATTATTTTTATAATTAATAATATTTTTAAATTCCATTCTCATAAATGATTGTTTTTACCTTGTTTAGTTTTTATATTTTTCTATAGATATTATAATGGTTATTGAATCAAATACAACATTTTTAGTTTATTGCATATTTTTAGTTAATATTGTATATTCTATCTTCCGTGCATTTTACAATTTTCATTTCAGTAACTATGTTGTACACTTCCGATAAACCTAGTTTTCTGGTCAATTTTCCTAATTGCATTTATTTACACAATAACAACTACCTTTTAGTGGATTTTGTTAGTAAGTCATTTATTTTTTAATATCTACCTATAATTTATACAACGATGCGTATACAGTATACAGTATACACTTACTTATTTTACAGTTATTATACATAATATAGTGTAAGAAATTAATTCAGAATGTTCATAAATAAATATAATTAATCTAAAAAATTATAATACATATTGTATATTTAATATGTAAAAAACACAATTTTAATACTATAATAATAATATATTTATATGTATTGTAATAATATTTCAAGTATTTAATTTCTTTCAAACACATTTTATATGAGTGGTTATTATGCAGTGATTAATATTATTTTGTTCGCAATGAAATAATATATTGACATAGACATAATATTTATATACATATTATCATATACATACACACTATGCAGATATGCTTACATCGTCTTTTTTATTTTAATATAAAATGTATTCAAATTTTGATTTTCAAAATTTAATTTTGACTGCACATTTTTTATATTGTTTAAGAAATATCACGTATTCGTGTGAAAATAGCAATTTATTTTTAAAATGAGAATCGTCTATTTTATTTTATATGATTTTAATTATATAACTTTTACTTTGGAGTACAAGAATCGAAATTCAAATAAATAGTTTCAAAGTTAAAGCAGAGGATTGAAGAACTTGACTAAGAATATTAAATTTTTTTTAGGCGTGATTTATACTTAGTCCTTACGGCTCTTTAAAAACGAAATAAATAAAACAATTGTTTTTAAAAGTACAAAACAACTTAAAAGGGTATGATGTTCTCTATAAACAATTTTAACTCACGTTACACATTCAGATGTCAGTATATAAGAATATCTTAGAGTTATATGAGGCTACAGTTAACATATAGTCATATATATATATAGGTATGTCAGTGATGTTTGTACTGGTAGTTTCGAGATATTTACGTAGTGTATAAATGTATTAATGATAGGAATCATATGCAACGAATAATTACCAAAAATAAGTAAGTGTTACGACGACTAAATAACGTTCTACTAGCTCGAGGTACTTCGAGGTTCCTACAAAAATTTTTCAAAAAGTTTGTATTTTAACTTCTATAATTTGTTATATATTCTGTGTTCGACAGTTGTATAGTCAATAAAAAAAATAAAAAAACAATGATGTAATTTTGTATTGTTTTATTACAATAATAATAAAACGTTGAACGGGGTAAATAATACATTATGACGGCCATTTACATTGCAGGAAATTGATTAGTCAGTAGTCACATAAATAAATATTCGAATTTAGTCCTATATATTATTTGTTTAACCGAATTTTGAAATTATAATAATTAGTTACAAATAGTATGAAGCAACTGCATAGAATAATGTAGACATGGCGCATCGTGTCACTTATCACACATGTAATTTGCATATATTAATACAATTATTTAAACGACAGCGTTATATTGTTATTTTTTCAACAACACATTCGTCCCTTATGATGTTATTTTTTTTTTGCTTAAATTTCATTCAGAAGCATTTTCTTGTTTATAAAGTATATTATGTATAGTATTTGTTTAGTACGATACAGAAACACGACTTCAAGAGTCTTCAGAAGTAAATAATGGGTTAGTATATTATGTTTAGGATCCATTATTAACAGTCAATTAGAGTAGCTTTTATCAGAGAATAAGTGGCCGTCGTGTTTTGGTCTCTGAACTCGAAAACAACATCGGAGGCCGTTCTGCGTGCACGTATATGCATGTGTGTGTGCGCATGTACACTTCTTATAGACCAACTTCTGCCAAATATTCAACCCCTCTCTTTCTTTCCTCAGCACACAAACATAAAACCAACTATTTTCAAGTAGGTACAAATTGTTTTTAAACCCAGTCGTTGTGTGTTTTTTCACAGGTTATTTAGTTTTAATTGCTTATAAATACATAAGTTGAATTTGTTTAGGTCTTGAATTCTCTCCAATAATATTGGTATGATCACCTATGCAGTTTATATAATAGTGTGTTTAATGTTTATAGTCGTAGAGTAAGTCTTATTAATTAATAATAAAATTTATTAAATTGATTTTCTTTAGAAGAATTTCATTTTTAAACCTACACATACTATGTTATTAAGTTCTATTAAATTGTTAATTGTTATAAAAACTTTATCATTATTAAAATTATCATTTAATTATTTTTTATGAAAATTTAAATTTAGCATTTAAATATCACGAAACTGATATTTTTTGAAGTGTTAAAAAAATTTAAATTAAAACTTTTTAATGGAAATTTACATTTATTTAATACTATAGAATCCCAACACATACAAAATAAATAAAAGTACCTAAGACAGTTCACACAACCTTTGTTCTATATATCAGTACAAATAAGGGACAAACCCATATAAAAACTTGAGACCAGAAATATACGATACTTAACTTTTGAAAAATGTTTAGCAAGGTATAAAACATATTTATTTGATAATATTAAAATTAATAGATGACTATATTATCAATTAAAATGAATTGTATTTGGCCATGAACATAATGATAAATTAATAATACTCGCATTTTGAATATTAATGAGGAATGAGGATATTTGTATTTTAAAATAGTATTTTCAGGAATCTAGATTAATGAAAAGTAAATAAAAAATTGTATGACCTATTTATATATGCATGTTATAATTAGATCAAGAATATTGTTTTGTAAATAATATATATATATATACCTACCCAGGGGTATGATTTAAAATGTTTATATTATACAAATGTATGTTTAGTGTTAAACATAAAATATATTAATGAACAAAAATACTTAAACTATTTAAGTACAAATTAAATTATAATGGTGTTTGAGATAAACTAAATGCAAATACAAATTTAAAAGCAAATACATGGAAACGTGTTTCTTGGAAATAAATTATTTAAATTATTGAAACGTATAATATAATAGTATAGAGTCTTCACTACTGAAACGATAATATTTTCAAAGTTTTTGGTGTACTTACATAAATTGAGCTACTGGGAAAAATAAAATGGAAAAAAGTTAACTGGCATGTCTTCTCGTATATATGATTCCGACTGGGATTTAGTTTCATGAAAAATCACATCCTCCGGATAGGATGGGAGTGTATATTGTCTTTTTAAAGAGGTGAAATGTATACCTATATATGTAAATTGTGTATATATATATATATATATATATATATAGTGATAATCGTTTCGTCGTATAAAAAGTTTCAAAACTGTGACTATAGGTCTGCCAAAGTTTCAATATAATATATATGTATATATATATATATATATATATATAATGAATAAATCTATCAACCGGCTGAATAAAAATAAAAGTTCGATTTCTTTATTACATATTATGTACAAATGCAAGCGTGGCAAAATCGCTTAATCGAAAAAAAATCTGTGGGAAAAAACCACGTGAATTTCGACAAACCGTTTCGGTGCATATAATGCTGTATGCGCTTATACATATATTATATATATATTATTATACAGATGCGTTTTCGCATAATGCATATTAGACTACCACTCAGATTATGACTTGTCGGTATGCGTATGCGTATATACACAATACACACGGTGGATCGGTAAACGAGGACATAAACATATATATATATATATATGCATACACCCACACATAATCACACATCCTGTAGAACACCCTAGCGCGTTTATAATATAATATGTTACATTAATTCGATATATAGGACCGTCTGTGCACATTTATCTGGGACGTGAAGTACGAGTAGTGGTGGTTGTGCGGGTATAGAGCGTTTTCCATTACCACCAAGCGTACGAGTATGACTGATTCGGTATCACCGCGGCCGCTGTTGTGTTGATTGTCTATCCAGCCATCGCGAAATCTAAAACGCTCTTAGGAATGTATAATAAACACTTCATTAGACCCACTTCCCCACTCTTACCACGACCTCCCTTCACATACATAAACTCTAACCATTCGTGGCGGCCGACGTTGCATTACATTGGATAAGCGTATGTATTATAATATAATTATTATCATGTCTACGAGTACATAATATAGCGAGGGTACGACGACTATAAAACACGGAAAACAATTTAAATATTACTATAATAATTGCGTACACTGCCCGTTATATTATATAAAAATAATATTGTGTGGATATTTTTATTCGTTAAAATCGCCGATACACACATATAAAATATATATATGTCGATCGTGGTTTGTAAGTTCTTGTGTGGTGTATTATCGCTCACCGAGAACTATTTCGGATGGTTTACGGCGAGCAATAAAAGCTCCAAGACCCCTTATCGTCTACATACCAGCCGCACTCACTCGGGAAAACATAATATTCAGAAGTACCGTTACGACAACGAGAGTCTTATGTACAAAGCTTGAATAGTTTTATACCTAGGTTCTATATGTATAATATAGGGTGATTCACAAATAATTCCCACCACATCTTTTTTCCTCAATAATAATCAAAATATGATTTATGAAACTATTAAATACATTTAAAGACCATATTATTTTCATATTCATAGATTTTTTTTTTTTGCTACTTAAGGGGTGTCCTGTTAAAATAAAATTAACTCTTTATATAAATTGTTTAGCAGATAATTTTCTGTATTATTGTAAAATTCGTATCAAAATCAAAATTCTAAGTAATTTTTGAATTATTTAATTTTGTATACTAAGGATATAAGGTCGACGATAATGGGTTCAGATGATAATATATTATGGGAAATATGAGTATTTTTTTTAATTTAATTTATATTTTTCTATCAGTATTTATAAAGCATTAAATAACATTTATGAAAAATGGTTTAATTATAATACGTAAATATTAGATCTGATATTAAGTACATTTTATAAAAAACATTTTCTTAGGGTAAACATTTAAACAACCAAAAAACTACTCTTTCGAATTTTTAACTAGGTACCTAAACCTATGTACCTACATTTAGAAAAAAAAATAAAGTAACAAAAATTCTCTTTAAGTAATACAAAAAATATAAATATTTTTAAAATATCATCTTTAAGATTATTTAAAAATTTCAAAAATAAGAATTTAAATAAATCCATTACCTATTAAAGGAAATAATGAGAATGAGTATCCTGATGAATAGCTCTGTAAAGCAATATAAAGTATCTATGCAGCTGAAACGTTTTCACGGTTGCCCACACGTATAAAATAGGTATGTGCTCGCTCGCAAGAGACCATTTTTTGATTGGGATATAAGTAATTAACCATTTGAAAATAAATGTTTTTTTTTTTCGATTTTGATATTATACACAACCAAAAACCTACTCACAGATATAATAGTTGTATATACGAAACGTAACGAACCATAAGGTAAGACATATACTACTCGGTAATATACTTAAACAGGAAATTGAATTATTAAAAATTGTTATGATATGATATTACGATATGGTATTGATAAGGGACAGTTAATGTGCTAATAGTAATTTATAAATAGAATAATCGATGCATATATTAGCAATGTCAATATAATTATATGGTAGATAATTTTAAAAACAGATCTTTCAGAATGTACGTAGAAATATTTATTTAAAAATTTATTTTAGAAACGCTCTGTATGAACAATAATCAATTATGCTTTGGCTTACGTTACAGTACAACAGCGTGTGTGATATATCATATACATGGATTCCATAAAAAACATAGACATTAAAAAAAATAAACGAACGACGTTAATCGTCAAAACGATTATAGAGGGTAAAAATATGTAATTTAATATTCGACCAACGCGTGAACAAGCATAAACCAGTTATTTATTTTGTAGTTGACGGCAACGGTATATGTCAGTTTTTGTTTGAAATCGGAGTGTCATCTGGGAAACATCTCGTGTGTCTTGTTCGGTTTTACTCATGTTGGCCAGGCCGACCCATCTAGGGACAACGTTTTTGCTACTAAAGGTTAAATTCAAAAATAATACATTATTTTCCTATTTTTTCCACTCCAAAGAATACATAATATAATAAAATAAATATGTATGTATACTCAGATATACTAGCTTTTCTTATTACTCACTGAATTTGTGTGTCTATTAAGTCAGAAAAAAGCTACTATAATTATGAAATAATAGATAAATAAGTACCACGTGCCCTGCAATGGTTTTTAAAAAAATGATATATTTTAATATATGTAATATACACATTATCAATACATGGAAATACCATGCATCATATGTGTCAATCAGTATACCAGTAACATCTTTAATGAACTCATAGTTTGGAATTGTACTTATAAGCTTTAATAAATAATCAATAGTCGTATAATGATTTTAATACTTTAATATGCAAACAATACGTAAAAAATATGTAAATTAAATCAATAGCATCAATTTTTTCAAAAATAAATGATAAAAAATTATATTATTTAAAAAATACTAATAAGTTGGTTTTATGATAATAATAGCATAATGGAAATGCTATTTGTAAAATAAAAACTTTAATGGTCAGTAATAACTCCGTTCACCTCTGGATTGGTGAATGAATATAAATGATTGGTTCAACAATCGTGGAAACCCGTGAATAAGACTACAAAGAAGAATATAATTAAATATTGTATTCTTAGATTAATTAGCTACGGTTTGACCAAGAATCGATTTGTGAATATTATATATCAAAGGAAACCCGTTGTTCAACCTATCCGATTCCTACTTTATATAAATGGCCAAAAAAATATTTGAAATCGACTACCAATTTTGAAAATTTTCAACTTCAGACACCAGTGCAACGATATGTTTCTCGTTGTCTATGTGCCTAGTCTTATTTCGATTACAAACTCTATTTACACAGAAATCGAAACTGATGGCGCCAAGAAATCGAGAAAAAAATTTTAAAACACACACACACACACATTGTACATTAAATAAGTATTTAGTATACACATTATACGAGCTAATCCAATGTGGATAGGTTAAGCGAACAAAAACTGTATGTAAGCGTGTAGGGTTAAAGAATAAGTAAAAGGAAACATTTAGGTACGAGATGACATAAAGGGTGGCGGTGGTCTAATTTACGCAGACATTTTTCCGATACGACGCTACCGCCGCCATTGCTGGGACGCTAAGTAGACCGATTTTTGGCTCTGATCCCATTTTCAAAAACAACAACGACGACACTACTCTAATAAAACCATTGGATACATTTATTATCACTCAGGGCACAATCGCGTTACAGTTATACAGTAACGTCGACGAATAAGACAATAAATTGCGCATTATACTCATGTAATATGCGTAAATTCATGCCAGTGCTTGAAACTGGGATGTACATAATATACATCACATACTAAAATAATGGCACCTTACAAAACATTTGTCGTATCTATATTACAATAATATGACTATTTTTTCAGTAGGGTACGAGCAATGCACGAATAAACGTGCAAAATATAGATAGCGAACGGCGAAAACTATTGGTTTATGAACTTAACACAACCCCCGCCAGTGATATGAATGACATTGTTATATGTAGTGTGAGTACACCATGGTACATGCACTGAGTACAACTGACATTAATTTTTTAATCAATAATATTATTATATTGTACTACAAAGTAGTAGTATTAGTATTATACAAAAAATGCGTGCGTTTTAAATAATATTATCGTACTTAAGTAAACGCTCCAAGGCAATATGTGAACAACAATAATAATAAAATATTCAACAGCTGATTTAATTAAGTAATTTAATAATTTGATCCAAATAATGAGTTTAAAATCAAGGTACTATAATATAGATCGATTTCTTTCTCTTACACATATAATATAATAATAATGATGATAATAAGGTATGTATGTATATAATAATATATATTATGCGTATAACTTAGTATAACGAGTGTTTGCAACCACATGACGACGTTCCTTTCAAAACGACGGCTAGACACGCTCATCATGACCGAGGGTTGTATCTGGTGTGTGAGGGGGAGAGGGTTGTGAACTTGGTACGTATTTACCGCCTAAATCGAATTCAATTTCAAAACTTTAATATTCTAATATCACCATAATGTAAACACTAAATAAATAAGTCACTGAAGTAAATTTTAAGCGACTTTCGCCTTTATTGTTTCTTTTTAATACTGTTAATATTGCACAATACGATATATTTTCAGATATCGAGTATGTCCAAGTATGATTACTCCCATTTTTTTTTTTCATTTATTAATGAATTTGTTCAAATTCTGGTTTTAAAATTTTTAAATAACTTAAAGACCACATTTTAAATTCTTGAGATATTTTTTGCAACTTTAGGAGTATTATATGGAAAAAATAATTTTCATTTTTCAAATGACAACCTCTCTTTTTTACTATAAATTATTTGGTGACAATTTTTATGAAAATGTGTATGCATTAAAATCAAAATTAGTACGAATAGTTTTTGAGTTATTTAACTTTGTGTACTACAAAGATAAGAGGTTTATGATAGTAAAATGGTTCGAAAAATATGGGGAAAAATAATTTTAGATATTAATATACACACATTTAAAAAATGATTTAAGTATGTATAATAAATACAAGATCCGAGAAAACATCTATTTTATATTTTTCTATAATTATTTTTAAGGATTGCGATCCGTAGTATACATATTTTATTATTTTAATAACTGAAAAACTATTAATTTTAATCTTAAATAAGTTATCAAATATATCTAAAAATATATCCATTAAATAATTTATAGTAAACAAGGCATTTTGAACAACAGAAGTTAGTAATGCAACTAGACACTCTTTAAGAAGATAAAAAAAACTCTCAACAATTTGAAAATATTGTTTTTTTAAGTACATTTAAAAATTCCAAGAATAGTATTTTGAATAAATTCATTATTAAATGAAAAAAGTGGATGTACAATTGCTTGGTAAATCGTTCTGTAAATATGTATACGATGTACGATTATTATTTCAGTACATTATTTTGACAGATTTATTTTATTTTATTTTCGTTTACGGTTTTTCATACTATGCATTATAACAATAATATAATATAATACTATAGACGTTTTATTTTATTTTACATAAAAAAAAAAATGAATGAAAAAATCCCCATTGCGGACCAGCCGGACCACATTATAATAATACTAATATCATGACTAATAAATAAATTTTGAAATAAAAACCGTGAAAATCAATACACATTACATTATGTAGGTACCTACATTGTTCGTGGGTACACGTGGCTACCTGATATATTATTATTTTCTTTTCGTGTGCTAAGCTGTCGTATATCTGGTGAAATATCGGTCGTGTATGACATTATAATAATAATAATAATAATATGTCACTAGTTTGTGAAAATATTATAATGCTTTGATCACATCAGCATATTTATTAACGTACATAATTATTATAGTAGCGTTTTAATTATTATTATTTATTAGTACCTATCGTATATTATTATGAATAATGAGTTATGATATTGTTTATACTCGCGATGTAGGTATGCGTTAATATATTATTGGTATCATACGGGTCGTCGCGGATGTATTAAAACAGTATTTATATATTGCTTATACCTACTACCAAGTACTCGTGCTGCAAAATTTGAACAATTGTAAATAAAAATCGAATCGAGGAATAAAATTGTTCAAAAAGACTAATTTAACTCGCCCTCAATATTTTTCAAGTAAAAAAAAAGTGATTTGCAAACTCGGTTTGAATAAAAAAAAGGATCTTGATCTTCTCGTGTACAATATTTTAGTTTTTATTGAAAAATGTTGTTGATAACTATTTGTCCATTAAGCATTACTCTGAGCCTAGACAAACAGCATGATAAAGTGATTTTCCTATAAATGTTATTTTATTAAATGACGATAATTGTGACAATTATTTAAACGGCATTGAAAAATGTTTTAAAGTTCCAAAACGAAAATTAATTAGTTTGTCTCAGTTTTAAATTATATTTTAACGATAAATTGTCGAAAATAAGATATAATAGTACGATATTAAATTTATTGTTCTCATATTATCGTGTATCGTAATACGTACATCGTGTTAAGTTTATTATATTTTTCGGTAAAAATATTATCAAATCAAGTTTACGATTGACCTAAAAAAGGTCAATAAAAAATTAAATATTATTGCCAGGCAAATTTATTATTTAAAATCAAAAAATTCCTATAGTTGGCCGAGTTTACATAATATAATAATATATTTCAATGTTTCAAATTAAAAATTAATTTATAACATAAAATTCCTACCGATTTTTTTACATTATAAATTATAATTTATATTATTAATCCGATATAGTACCTATTATTTATTTTATTAGCCTATTTACTAATTAATAACAGATACATTAGAATTTGTAGATTTATCGCAGACTTAAATGAGTAGGTACTCTTCATTATGTGTTGATAATATTTTAAAACTCTGCAGTAAATTGTAATGTTGTCAATCTTGATTGGTAGTCTCAGTAATGGACGGATGAAAGTGACACGATGTCGATAATTAAATAAATGATTCTAAGTATTAAGTAGCTCTGCTTAATTGTTAGGCATAATCTATGTTTTAAGTTAAACATGGACATGGGTATACCAATATAACAACCATAAAAGAGTAAAAATAATAAATTATATGTATGTATTGCACAAAGTGTATGTTATATATTAAAAAATAATTCATAATATGTGACTTATTATTTAGTAAATCAAATGACACGAAAAATAACCAACTCACGACTCTTCCAGCTAATATAATTGCTGGTGTCGCGGTCGCAACGGTTGTGAATCTTTTCTATTCGAATGTAAGTGCTTAGGTCCAGTATAGGTTTTCATAATGGCCGTAGATAAAATATAGATATCGGTCGGTGGTAGACGTCTGATGACTAATGATTAAAATCCTACATCGTATCACGTGTTTTATAATTTAGGATTTTTGTAATTTTTCATAATATCTATCTCCCGTCCATCGATGATTTTTATAAAATATTCTTTGATATTTAATATTTTGAAAATCTGCAATAGTGGTTGTATAATATTATGATTTATTATAAAACTGAATAGTAACATTATCAATACATAATTGCTTTTATTACTCAATAAACTGTCTAAATTACCACGAAAATATAATTATAATTTATAGGTAAGTTTAATAACTAACCAATTTATATTCACCGTTATATTAATGCACGAGATTAAAATATCTTATTAATTTTCGACCAAACAAAAAATGTTATATTTAAATCGTATTTTTTTAAATAAGATTTATGGGCAAAATAATATTATGAATTCTCGTATCTACACGTATTTCCAACCATCAAAGTCCAAAATATGTTGAGATTTTCAAACTTTACAATGTTTTACTTTGATACGAAACTTTTACTTTCTCTAGGGAGAAAATTTGTTCAGCTCTCCGTATTCATGTGTGGCTCACTCACTCACCGTAACAGTCTACACGAGATATCTATATAAAAACGTTTTTGATTTCTTTGTACCCTATTTTTCACTGAGTTTTTTCCAAATTTTATATTATATGTTTACATAGACTACACATTATATATTATTATATGTTGTAGGAGAATACATGGTATATAATATTTATTTCTCATTTTTCATCTTAGTTTGTCAGATGCACCTGACTCAGAAAGATGAATACATAGAACTCCAAAGTAAAATTCATATTTTTGAGTGCAAGTAAATTCCGTACTTAAAACAGAGATTTTTAGACTTAAACCTAAAATTATGGTTGATTTTTCTTTCCATTTAATAAAACGCAAATATGAAATATACCATTGTTTGTTAAAAGAAAAAGAAAAAGAAATCCTTGGTTAAAGTTATGTCCTATATTATGCTTTTCAGTGATAATTGCTTACTATTACATAATAATATAATAGACGATATAAAATTAAAATTATTACAAAATAAAAATAAATTTACAGATTTGAAATATTTACAAAACGTAAAAACATAAAATATTTTTAATTATGGTTAAAACTACGGGAAATTAATATACATTTTTTTGTCAACACTCCATTACCAACTGTGCTTACTATTTCATACCAAGGATTCGTTTTAGTTAAATTTACTCGTAATATAATATGATGCGTAAACAATTAAAATTATACTCGTTTATGTGAATAAAATATATTATTAATATTTAATTACAAACCATTTTTAGAAATAAAAACATAAATAAATATGTACAAAGCTTAATTAAATATACACACGCAGGTTTGTTTTTATGTAACTTATATTTTTTTTCAAAAAATATTGAATCACGAAGAATGCTAAAAATATACGTAAATATAAATAAAAAGGAAAACCCATCGGCTTAAGCTAATATTTAAAACTAATAACAGTTTGATTACTATACAATTAATATTTTACCTCTTGCCATGTGATGTCAATACTGCTTATATTTTTTTCCTTCTTAGTGGTACAGTCGGCGCTTCCGATCTCCTTAAATCAATTTACTCGAGTCGACCTCATTTTTTGTTCCTGTATTTCCCATAATGAACAACTTATTTTTTACATATTATTTCATACACCACGTATGGTCACTGTTGTCGAATAAATGGATTGTTCCATAACATTAACATTCTTTATTTTAACTGTTTGGCTGTCAAACTACATTACTTAAACATAATTGTAGGTATGTGTTCTATTCTATGTTTTTGCAATTGCATACTTTTATTTTATTTTAATTTTTTTTTTTTTTGAATATACTATTTTTTTTTAAATAGTGCACCTCATAAAAACCGCAAGACGTTAAACAAATAAATGAAATACAAAATATAAAATATATGAAAATTTGAGATAGTGCAGGATTATTGAACGATAATATTCTTAACTGAGAAGTTTATTGAAATTCCGATGAATTCAATTAATACCAGCACATACCTATGCGCACCATAAGAAGTGATATTTACAAATATTTCTGGAGTACCACACCGTTTTACCGATTTTTAAAATCACTCAAACTATTTCATAAAAATACATTAACTTTTGATTAAGTAAAAGTTTTTATTTTATTCAAAAAGAAATTTCAATTATTCGCTTTTCCGTCGCTATTAAAAATAAATACTGGTTACGGAAGTAATTTTAAATTTTTCATATTTTTATATACTTTACTTTCGATTTTTCTTTGACTTTAATATTACATTTTTCTTCTCTTAGTATGTGATGATATACACACGTGTATAAACATTTGCTTATTTATTTTTAACTTTATTTGTATTCGAATTTCTTACGATTCAAGTTTGTTTTGCTATTTGATGCATCATCAAACATCAAGAGCAGCACTTCATCGTTATTGGTATAGTAGACTTGGGTTTATCCTATCGAGAATATTTGTCAGCTAACGTGGTAATCGTAATAAATAATAATACTTAAGTTGACAAAAAAAAAATTGTTTTCCATTAAAAACCTAAAAGTACGACTTTTCGGTGGATATATTATTTATTTTAAATAATCGATTACATTTTTTCTGACGACCATCATACAATATTATTATCCCTCAACCCTTCGCCTTTAGTTTGAGAGTATATTTATTTATTTTCTTAAATTTTGGACACTTTCTCATGCAGGAAATGGGGAAATGGATTCGTATGCTGTTCGTGACTCATGCTATAATCATATTGTTTTTGTGATATTGTTTGAAGCATGCACAAAAATCTCTCATGAAGCTCCATCCAAGATTTTATACTACAAGTTTATACTCAGTTATTAATTCGATACAGTGTGATTTACCAACCATGATCATTGATCACTCACTATTTATTTTTTCTTTATCTAGCTAATAATAAATGTATTCAATTTATAATTTTTGAAATTTTTAATTTTGTACTTTAACACCATATTTTAAATTACTTGGATTCTATATACTATTTATAACGTAGGTGCTGGTACAAACTTTTTTATTTTTTTTTCCTAATACGACGTTCTAATGTTACTTCTTTTAAGTTGAATTATAAATCAATTCATTAAAATGTTTTATGTTTGTAAAACGGAAAAAGCACATACTGTAGGTGTGGCGTGCACTCAAGTATAATATTTAAGATCAAAAATCAAAATATTAATAAATTAATTATTAAAGAAAAATACGAGACGAGTATGTTTTGTGAATCACCATACATAAGTGAGTGAAGTGACACGAGCATATGTATGTAAATAAGTATACAACTGTTGTGATTTAAGTCAATCTAAAAACAGCGTTCACCATGTTGGAGATTTGTTTTATGCCATGTGCCTTCCATTTCTCTTTCAATCGTTTTAAATTAAATTCTAAGTGTTCTTGAAAATGTATTATTTACTTAACAAAAATAACGTTTTTAACATAAAACAAAAATTTCAACCTAATATTGTCCTACGATGCATAAATAAATACTGTGACTTCTATATTTGTAGTGACGACAAGAAAAGTACAAATAAAAACAGTGTGCTTCAAAAAGAAAGAAAAAAAAACATAAAGGATAATATTTAAAAATAATATTCTGTACAACTTTATTATAATGTAAAATATTTACGAATACCACGTGTAAACAATTCTAGATTGTTCCAAAATACTTGTGACTCAAAGGCTTACCACAATGAAAATATTAAATAAATATCTGTAATTTTTAAATTCCGTTTATTTATTCTATTGTTATGAGTTATAACTTATGGGAGAAGGGATATATTTAGAATTGTTGATTTATTTTCATAAACTAACAAATAATAATATACGCCTTTTATATTTGTACCATTATAATATTTTAATAATTTATCTTACATCATTAGATTAGATGTTTTTTCTCGAAATGACTTGAAAGTTGAAAATAGGTAGGTATATACATAATATATAATTTTGAATTATATGGATTTATATAGAAATCTTGTGCTATAGTTGTTAAAAAATCGTAGGAATCTTCAAATAACTTAGATTCAAACATGGTAATGGACTGAATAATTTCTATAATAAAATTAAAAAAAAAAAAAAATTGGGAAAGCCGCTCTGATAAGTAATTGTTTGGTGTCGAGTGCACCTCATCATTTAGTAGGTCTATAATGGACATGTTAAATTTTAATTCAACAATAAATCGTTGAACATGACGACAACTGATTATTTCAGTCAACATTTCAAAGACTATTTTATTATATTATATATTTATATTACTATTATTTATTTATTTTAGATTCTGAACGGAGTGATGAACGTATTGATTTTACAATGATGTGCTTTTTTTTTTTTTTTTCATGTCTGTTATTACGTTTTGAAGTAGTAATATTGCTTTAATTTTTAACTTCAGCCCCTCTTTGAAAAGGAAAATGAATCTAATTGGTACTTTGGGGAGTCAAAAGTAAAAAATTTCCAGTAGTTTTCAAAAGCATCAGGAAAAACCCTAAAAAGTAACGAAAAAACGGGAATTTTACGCATAATCAGTTTTCGACAAAATCGATTTTTTTATTTTGCTGTAACTCAAAATCGAATCATTGTAAATACTAATTTTCACCAAATATAATGTATATTGCGTTATCTATTTACGATTAAATTTTCAAAATATTTTTATTTTTTTTAAGCTATTGGTAGACAATTGAAGTTTCCGATTTGTCTACATTGTTTTCTTGAAATGCCTATAAAAAATTTGGCTTACCAAAAAATCTTTAAAATTGAATACAAGGTTTATTATAAGTTGCACTTATCGTAGTAAAAATAAGTTTAAATGTTTACAAAATATGCCAAAATCGCAAAAAAAGCAAGGAATTTTAAAGTTGAAAATTCATAACATTTTTGTGATTCATATACCTAAGGTTAAAAAACTCAATAAAAATTATCCATAAATTTTCCTTCAAATAACTGTAAAAAAGAACTACAACGTCAATATACAAACATTTTATGGGCATATGAAATTTAATTTTTTACGAAATCGCATAAAATAATGATATATTGCAACTTAAATATAGGTAATAATATATAATATATCCTACTAATTATCCTAGACTGACAAATCATTTCCATTCAGAATCGTTTTTCATACACAATGATACTTATCATTGCATTCAAATTTAAAACATTCATTATAGTGACCTACTTCCCATCTATACTATACAGTAGAACGATACCCAACTTGCCCATCCTTTTTTTTTTATTAGAAATATAGTCAGTTAAACAAATTTTTTACTAAATATATATTGAAATTCATTGTTTATTATTTTAGATATTATTAATATAATATTAATTTATGTAATATTTTAACTTTTACTAAAACTTATAAGTCAATACCGATAAACCACGTAGACCGGTATTAATAAGCTTGTAGTATATAATATACATAGATTAAAATTAATCTTAATATTTTGAAAATTTTATTTTACTTCGAAAATTATAATTTAAGTAAAAATGGACCACTAAAGTACTAACTAGATCCAATTCGCTATTAAAAACCATTCTCAAATTAAAATATTGAACAATATTTAATGTTGCAAAAAATGGTAGAATACACAATTTTTAATTTTTAAATATAGCTGTTATCATAAATACTAAATAATTAATTAAGAATTAATTTTGTTGGTATATAAAATTGTATGATAGGTACGTCTTAAATCGATTAGAGAATGTAAAATGTCTGGAATTCAATTGAATTCACGTAACTCGATTGGAACCGTAAAATATATTATGCAGCGAACCAATACGAACTGTTATGAAAATATAAAAATAACTGCACTGTGTTTTCTATTTTGTTGGAAATAGCGGTAATAATGTCATAATGATTGAAATATAATAATGTATAAAGACGTCTTAACTCTTAAATAGATATTTAGATTTTAAACACATACACAAATATATAATATAAGTATATATATATTATAACGTGGCAGCCTTTTACCTGTTACTTTATGTTATGTGTAAGAGCAAGACCTGAAAATAACCATTGTGTTTTGCTGTCGTTCTGTTGACCTGACGACCGCTGTACTTACTCGAAAGAGATAATTAATCAAAAAAAAAAAAAAAAAAATACACAAGAAAGTCAAAGGAAATTAGAAGACTACTGTAATACTTGGTAGGTATCATCTATCCGAATTACTCATCGTAAGCGATTATTCCATAATTCCTCTCATGTTTATCTTAAAACAATAAAATTATAACTAATTAACTAAGAGTTAATATATTTTAATTTTTGCAATCTGTATTGTTTAATTGTTGAACTTTCGTAGTTTTATATTAGTAGCCAATAAATAAATATATATATATATATATACAACTAATTACTATTGATACACAAATAATAAAAAAAAAATCCTCTTCGGAAAATGATGATGAACGTAATAACATTTTTGTCAAAAAATTAAATACTTACTACAAAATTAAAATGATAGAAATATATACTAGGTATTATTTTTCTTGTTAACATAAATGTTTTTTAAATTAATATGAATATCTTACATTAAAAAATTATCCTGTGAAGTGTACATATACGTAATACGTGGGATTAACACATTTGTAAAAACAGCCGGCGCGGTGGTTAGTGGTAGTGGTTGTTGCAATGATAACTATTTTAAACTAAGTGGTGTATCTATAATTGATCAATGATGTAAAGATAATTACATTTTTAACAATAATATTGTGTAAGGAGATATTGTTAATTAATCGCCTTCTTGTTATTTTACTTTCTAATAATTAAATCTGTTTAATTAAATTTTGATAAACGTTAATTTGACAATTGTATTAACATAGGTACATAAAAAATTAATAAACAAGAACTAACGTTCAAAAGATTTTTAGTATCGTATATCGCCTTTGACTGTATATGCATGCACGAAGTGCGTTTATTCTGCAAAATAGGTACCCAAACTTTATAGTTTTGAGGAAACAATGGCGCTTTTAGAAATTCAATTAGATCAAACTGCTTCACTAGTACTTTTATTTAACTACTTCAGTATTATAATATGTTGTAGATATGTATCTATTAGCTGATATAGTGACCGGATATAATCGACTTGATTGTGATTTATACGTAGATCCGACAGTATCTCGTATTATTAATATTATTATTATAGTGGTTTTTTTTTAACTGAAAACTTGATCGAGATAGATTTTCTCAATTCACTTTTTATTAGAATTTATTATTTTGGGAGCCATTTCATCGGAACAGTCTTAGGCCAAGTTCAGCCAACTAATAATTTGCATATAAAGTGCTTTCAAAACGACTTTTGTTCGTTTCAAAATTACTATACAGTGGCGGCCAATATAATGTTTACGTTATTTTTGGTATTCTCTGGGTTCTTGCGAAGGCATCGTGAAAACTTCTAGTCCGGAGAAGATATCGAAATATTGTTAAGCTCGCCGCCTATAATAATAACGGAATAACAAGAGACGAAACTACTTATGTTTTAAATAAAACAAAAGAACGCAAAAACTTTCATAATTTTATTTTTCCATCGCGAAAATTTCAATTGCGCATTACAATAATTGACGATATCTATCGTGGCAATATACAATCACATTATATAGGTACTAGATAAAATCGTTTATACATTCAAACATGTTATTATTATTCAAATAAACTACTTAGTTCAATAAATTATTAAACATAATTATGAAATACAATTTTTCACTTTTTTTGCATATTGTTTGTTTTTTTTTTTTGTATTATAATTTATGATAAAACTAAAATACAATCAAAAAAGAAATACTGTTCGTCAAAAATAAAATAAATATTAAATGTGAAATTCATATAAAATAACGATTACGAGAAAGAAACCCAGGAATATAATAATATGCACGTATTTTGTTATATTATATATATATATATATGTGTGTGTGTGTGTGTGTTTTAATTTCTATAACATTTGCAACCGACTGCAATTATTTTCAAGTTGTTTTACACAATATATATTATTATATAATATATAAAAATAAATAATAAACTTATAAATTCCATAATATTGTCACGGTATAGTTCGCCACTTCGAAATAGTTATAGGTACGTTTTACGAGAAATTTAATATTCCATCTTTATATAATATTATTATATACTCAATATAGATATATATAAGTTATTAGGTTTGAGGAAGAATCTCAGAGGAAATAAAAGCGCCTGTTTTATCGAATTTAATATTATATTGAAATACGCATTGTTATCTTTATTAGTTAATCGCTTTACCCGAAGTGTCGGAGAAAAAAAAATTCAATAACACTTTAAAATTTTAATATAATAAGAATAATATTGCACCATAAAATAACTAAATAATACATTTTTCGAGTCTGTTCATTCAAAAATATTTTTTTATTATATGTCTCATTGTTTGTTTTTTTCTCAAACAATACTCTATGTAATCAAGATTTTGGTTAAACACTAAATTAATATTTTAAAAAAAAAATATATATATATATATAGATATTTATATATTTATATTTCATTGATTATATATACTTTTTATACAAAGGAAAATTTCTTAAAAGGGCCTATGTATAATAATTATGTTTAATTAGTTTTTAGAAAAGACAACAATTGTTTGATCTTAGGTTCATTTGCATTTAAAAATCCATTATTGTACTTTCGATTTAATAGTAATATCTCAGCGGTGAGCATTGTCATAAATTAAATATTAAAAATAAATAAAATATTATTTAATTGTTTATTAATATTTTTTTTTTTTAATAACCAAAATCTATTACTGGGAGAATTAAAAATTACATAGTTTTTAATAACATATAAAATAAAATACACACATTTCCTACACAGATGACATTCATATTTTATAAAAGTTACATACTATGAATAATTAAAAATAATTGTATACCTATATATAAACTAAGTTAACGCAACGAATAGATGTTAATATATAAAGACGAGTAAGATAGTAAATAATTTACCATAAAATACTTAATTTAAATGTTTCTTAGGTAGGTATCTAAAAAATATATATATATTTTATATCTTAATTGTAATTTAAAATTTATTTAAAATTTAAAATCGATATTTTTTTATTTTTATATTTTTATGTACAAAATTGTGTTGTCAATTAATTGTATATATTTTATACTATACTTTAATTACAGTATTTGTAAAATTAAGTGTGTTATCTTTTTTATGAATTAATTTTACATTACATTCTTAAAATGTGTTTATAAATAGGATTGCCTTGTCTATAAATTGAAATTGATTATTATATTAAAAACTTAGAACTACTTTGGAGTAGAAAACATTTAATTTACAAACTCAAAATTATGGTTAAAATAAGAACGACTGTGCCCGAAACTGGAAGTTTGATCATTAATGTTGTTTGGTTATGGCCAATGGTAAGCCCGTTTAATAAAGTCCATAGAGAATTTCAATAACCTCCATTCTACCAGTACAATTTATATTTTGTGGGTCATTTATCTTTTCGAGGAGGAATTCAGTATTTAACGTTTTGTTGGAAAAGCCATTAATTAGTCTGTTGTTATAAACAGTAAATACCATAATAATATGGGAGTATACAGTTGTATTGAAGTCTCTCAGGATTCATATTTTTATCATTAATAAACCATGATAATAAAGTAACAAAAAAAAAATAGTCAATTAAAAACAACAGAACTGCATAAAATTATAATAAACATGTACGTTAAAAATTATTATATTTTTAATTATCATAATATTCGATAATTCATAATATTAAACTCGTGTTTAGAAGATATAATATTATATGTTTTACACATAAATTCTTATTAATTAAGTACTAAAATGTAATAAATTCTAAAAATGAATATTATGTAGATACTATTAGGTACATTATGCACTATGTAGCATTTTAATAAGCCAGTAGGTATCCAGCTGAAGTTTGTCAGATTTTTTTTAAAAATTTAATTATATTATAAATTAGTTTTTTTATAATGATTAAATAGGAAACAATTAATTACAAAACTTTTAATTACAAAAACTTAAGTAATTGCACATCTTACGATTATAATAGTAGAGTGGAGTTATAAACTTAATAATTTATAAAATATAACAGTATTTGAAGTACAAAAATGGTCTGGTTTGTATGTATTTCGTATGTAATGCTTTGTAAGTGCAGTATACAAAACTATTTTTAAAATTCATAATCCATGTACATTTTTAAATTAATGTAGTTATGCGAATATTAAATCTATAGATGGACGAAAATTAAAAATGCATTACTGCAGTCTTGTCAAGTATTTTAATACTTTATCCATATTTCTATTTTCTATTCCAGAATACAAAATGGTTTTTTTCACCTAGGGGAATTTATTTTAACGATCAATGTAATATATAATTTGTGTTCTACAACTCTAAATAAGCTTTATTTAAAATATAATATTTTATAACGGTCTTTAGAATTTATAATAAGATTTCATTAGATAATTAGAGTAGATAAAATATATTATTTAATCTATTATTTGAAGTTTAACTTGACGCAATAATCGAATATGTATAAATACGAATCTAGACTACCTAGACCTACGTCCATAAATATGTATTATTCTCTTAGTGGTTAATGTAGTAATATAAGGCCCCCCGCCAACATGTTTTATGCTGAAAATACTGAAATGACGTAACGGTTAATATGATTATCTGTGGATTTTACTATAGTTGGAGCAGAATAATAATGCGACAGTACTGCAATTAAAACAATAATTATTACGCCACGACTAGAATATTATACAAATAAACGTCTCATTATTCTGTTGTATTATAGTTAATAAAGGAAACCATTTTACTATAGAGACGACGATAGAATTGCAAGTAAAAAATATAAATTGTGTCGTCCGAAGAAATGACGATTATCCAGAGAGCGGGTTCATGTCGCGTCATCGCTTTATAACAAAAACTATTGTACTTTTACCAGTAACGGGTGGGCGGAGAGTGAGTATAGCCATGGAGAATAAATAACGGAATTATCACCGTCGTTTAAGATGCGTTAGCACATATATAGTCGATTTACTACGGTATCAAAACATCTGAACACTGTGTGAAGGTGGATAGGGTTGAAATTTTTTCTTCCAAACAAGTGCGTTTTGTATTATGTATAGATCCATCAGGATGTCCTGCTCGTCGACGCCACTACCGCTACCGTCCCATCGAAAATTGATTTATGAATTCAGTTGGTCTCATTCACTTGTGCCGACAACACCAACACACGAATACACCACCTTAACACTTTCTTCTCCGGTATAGCTTAGCCATTACTAGTACTTACCCCACTATACCGCTATAATATAATATGAATATCTCATATACTCATGTTAACAATGCAAATTTAAGTGTGCTGTCGATTTTTGCAAACCTTTCTTTTCGGTAAAAAAAAAAAATATCCCAAAAATGAGTAGTGCGCGGCAAACAAGGATGTGAGTGGTTAGTAGATGGACGGGTGGCAGTAGCATGGAGAGTGGTATGTATTGTTCATGGTTACGGATTGTTGCTCCTGTTTTCGAATCGGGCCCCAAGGGGGTAGTAGCAGTGGGCTGTGGTAATTTATAACTCCTCGGTCGGGTTCTGAAGTTCGGTTATGCACGGTCCGGTAAACTCGGTTTTTTTCACACACATACGCACGCGCGCGAACGCCACTTCCTCACAGCCACTGATTTTTAGGAACGGTATATTATATATAAATATATATTGTGTATTATGCGAATATGCGAAGACAGACCTTTATTTTATTATTATTGTTTATATTTATTTTTTTTTCGAATAATACCACTCTTCCTCTCACTTTATATATTTATATTTATATTTATCTTGACTAGTTTGTACAAATACTATCGTTTGCTTCATGGCACTTGGTAGGTAAGTTAATTAACATCTTATGTGCGAATTACTCATACATTTAATAAACAATGATAATATAATATAACCTCTTTCGTGGTCTAATATAGAATATAGTTGTATTAAAAATAAATATTTTACTATAATTTTTATTTGCAATATAATATTATTATTACTATAATGTATTATGATATTAAAAAAAAATATCATGCTATATTGTGTTATTTAACTATGGGATATAAAATATGTTTTTAAAATAATATTAATATATTATTGATCAGTGGTGTGTATAATTAGTCTTTTATAAAAATGTAATTTTTCAATCAAAAGAAATTTAAAAAAAATATGTTTTATTTATAGTTTAATCATGTACGATTTAATATTGTATGGTAATTGTTTTTTTTTATTTTAAATTAAATTTCAAAGTAAGTACATAAACAATTTTGTTATATCTAATATAATTTAATTAAATATTTATATTTTTTTAATTAACTATAAACTGTAGTTCTATAACTACAAATACTAAGAATTATTTAAATCGTAGTATATTTGGTAAGTATATTATTGGTTCAAAAATATATAATATATGAGCTTCAAAAAATTTGTATGTATTGCATCTATGCATTCATCAACTGATAGATATTATTCAGTATTGAAACCAAATACAACCTTTAAACTAAAATATAATAAAAACACGATGTATAATAGGAAGTGATAAACAATATATCACGTTTATTTTTTGCGTTTCATACATGTGATACATATACTTAGGTGAAATTACAAAGAGTACTATCGGTACTTTAATGTGTGTATATTATATACATAGGTTAGGTTATATGTATATATATATATAAATGATATATGTGTGTACCTTCTTACTGTATGGTATTTTGCCGTAAGCAGTGTTCCTACATGAGCATATGATATTTTAGAACAGTCAGTAAAAAGATAATAATGGCAATAGGAAAAAATCCGACATGGTCAATTTGTTTTTGAACATGTTATGTTTATCTGCCTTGTCGTATGAAATTTATTTTGGTAAAATCAGAAGACCACTCTTTTAAAAATAAAAATGACAAGCTTCATGGAAAACATAGTTGACATAATAATAATAATAATAACAACAACAACAAAGTCAAGAATAATAACCGAAAATTATATAAAATACGTATAAATATATATTTACGATTGTCAAATTAGTAATATTAAAACTTTTATTTTTTTTCCATAAGACAATCTAACTTAAGATATATAACTCAAACAATTACAATAACAACAATTTGTGACTGTGAAATTTAATAATAATATTTATAACTAGAAATAAAAAATTCTGGACTCACGTTCATTTCTTCGTACGATTACAGTATTTATTTTTACAACCAAGATATATTATATTCATGTTGCAGTGGCCATTACGACCTCGTTAAGCCGTAAGCCATCAATTATATACGTATATAAGTATTTATCTATAAATCGCAATAATATAATGTTATTTATCCGTATAATGTTCGCTCGATGTCTTGATGTGAATAATTTCGTATCGAATTTAATTTTGTTTTATAACCATAAAAAAAAATGTGTTACTTACCTATGTTATACTCTGATATAGGTAGGTAGTAGGTACTAGTATAAAATATGCGATGAACATATACCTATATATAGAATATTTTGGTGATCGTGAGACCGAAAAAAAAAAATATAATCGAATGAATAACAAAACACCCTTTATTCTCTTCCCATACCTCTCACTCATACTCTCTTTCTCTCTCTTTTACCGGCTAAAATCGTTAAATTTGACTGTATTGACATGGCTATTTTGCCCTTAATTTGCATACATAGTACATTTATATCGTGTCTTGGGTATACGGTTCAAACATCAATCCGTTCTACATGAATATCGTTTATCGAATAACAATATATTTTGAATACCTATACGTGACTTTTGACCCAAAATATGATTAATTTGTCTATTATATTATGTAAATTGTTTAAACTGTGCTATATTAATAGAAATAAAAATAATAACTGCATGTCGTAAAAAAAAAATTATATTGAAATGTTTTAATTTGAATTATCTTATATTTTAAATTTACTTAATAACTCTAGTTCAACAACTCCCCCTCCCAAAAAAATGAATATGAATTTAATGAGAAACAAGAATACTAATAGTTAGTTACTATAATAATATCCGATAATTTACAAATCTATAATATTTAATACAATTAAAAACTTTACATTATATAATAAAACATAATTTATACAATATATATTAAGGTACATTCAGCTGCACTTGAATTCATAAACTAACAAGTTATTGCAGCTGCAATACATATTCAAAACTTCATAAACTTAATAGAATATATAGAACCAAGAGAGAAAATAATGTGATTTCCAAATTTTAAATTAAAGAAAATATAGATTTTGTACACGGGAACCTCGGCTATAGAAAATTAAGGAATTTAAGGGAATAAAAGAGGCCAAGGTCTCAGCTATTATTACTACTACAATCTTCATTCTTTTATACAATTTAAAGATTAGATTTAAAATAAGATTGAATCAATAATAAATTATTAACAAGAATAGAATATAAAAACTATAGAAATTTATTTTCTTATTTTACCAATAACTTTTAAAAAACTGTTGAATAACCATCCGGATATTAAAAATATTGCCTTATTGAATTTTTTTTTTTATATAAATTTTCCTTGATACAAAAATTGGGAATTATTGTTACTAAAGGAAATTAATAGATTACAGTTTTACTCTGTAACTTATATTTAGTACCCCTTTTCCACTTCAATATGGACATATTCCACTGTAGTCTGTAGTTGTCTCGTTACATAGGAGTAACATTTAAATGATGTCTCACCTAAGACAGTGTGTCTCACCTAAACATTCAAATTCTAAAAAACATATTACCAAATAACAGAAACAGTCATTTATGTTAATTTCTACGAACATATCAACTTCAATTATGAAATTTTTGTACAAGCTCCTTCTCAAAACCAATTAACGGACAAACGTAATATAAGTTTATTCCCCAGAAAAACGGTCAAATATTAACTAATTCCAAACATTCCAATAGGAAACCTTAAGGAAAACAATCAAACCTTTATTCTATGTATATAATTAACCAACAAACTAAACAAACGCCTCATTATCATCTCATATTTAGCATAGCAGTATTAAGCTATAATAGATGCTACGACTCTAAACTTCCGCCCAAATCTAAAGCTTAAATATGTAGAAAGTATAACCCTCTCCAGTAGCCAAAACAAATAGTTAAGATGTGGGAATTTTAAAAATATAACCTGAATAAAAAAAAACAACAAAGAATTTGTTTGCTTTACACTAACTGCTTATTTAATTTTTATTGATAAAATGTAAGAAAAATTTGTATTCAATTTTTAAAACTATAAGTGTTTTTAATCCAAAAACTATTCATTTTATAACATTAATTTCATTTTGTTAACATTTTAACTGTAAACGCATACTAAAAAATGATGATTATACATTATCGAAATGTATACTTAAGAAAAATATAAAATCTTATGAAGATCCTTATGTTTAATTTTTAAGGTTTTTGCTCAAAAATAAAAATGTAATCAAAAATCGAAAACTTATATTAACCTGCTTTCATCTAAAAAAAGGACTTATATCCGTCTCTATCTAAAAACACCTTTTACGATTTTGATTGAAGTACTTTTTCCACCATAAAAAGGTGAATAAAAAACCAAAAAATAAATACATTTATCATTGTAAAACCAATACATTAATTGAACACACTCAGATGCTAATGTATTAAAAATACAATAAAATAATTGATTCCTTTTTTTTTTTTTTAATAGCGTATTTACACGTAAGCAACTTAATAATATGGTGTTATCAAACTCTTTTCAAGCAATTAACGCCGACCAGGTTAAAATTAAATTTTAAAGTTAATTTTTAATATCATAATATTTAAAATCACGAAAAATAAGATAATTTAAAAAATTTAGCGTTTTAGTAAAAAAACTGGAATATTTTTCAAATCATATATTTTTTTTAAATTAAATCATATCCTAAAATTATATTATGTAAGTAATAATAAAAATAATAACATGATTTCTAAAAGATTAAATGTCACACAATACATATAAATTTAATTATAATAATAGTGCTTCTTTCTTAATACATTTTAAAAATTAAATTTGAAGCAGAATTTAAAATTGAACTTTTTCATACACTACGTAAACAACAAATTGTAATAAACTAATAACTATTATTTTGCGAAAACATTTAAAGTGAGACTAAATGTTACTTGGTGCGTATACTTGGACCATTTCAATTATACTTTCAAAGTTTAATACGTGTAATTTTCAGTGTTATGACTTCACAACAAACTACTATGTTCGGTCTGAATAGACTTAGCTGTGTGTCATTCAGTGTCATTAAATTGCATGCTCCAATTGACCATGTTATATAATAAAGTCGTAAAATAAAAACCGTTTAGTATTATTGCTTATTATACAGAATAACAGTTTTAAGGTTTTAAAAATATCTCTACATTTAACTATTGTTTTCATAAGTTTCCCTAGTATTAACTATAATAATTCAAAATCATTTTTTCGATACGAATTCATCATCATACGTTTATAACTGATACACAGGTTAGTTTTTTTTATGTTTAAAATTATATAAAAGTATTAAACATCGGCCAATTTGTCTTTAATTATACATAAAATCAAAAATGTAGCATATTATATATATATATATATTTATATTTTAATCCATCTCAATACCATTTATATTAATTGTATTCAAAGTAAATTGTATTGTTTAATAGCGTGTATAGTTGATTAGGTACAGATAATTCGACTAAACGAAATTTAAACAACTTATTATAAATTATGAAGAAAAAATACTATACTTTATATTATTGATATTATGCTAAGTGGTTGATTGTTTGTTTATTTTAAATATGATTCAAAGTTAATATAAAATGTGTACTGGCATAGTTAAGAACGTGTATCAACTATTAATTCGTTGTATTTTATTGAAAAATAACCAACATTTTCGTTATAACAAAATGCCTTAAATTGAATAAAAGCCATTTGAAATTCACCTACATGACTTTCAATTTAAAACAGTTTATCTTTACTTTTTGAAAAAAAAAATCGTTATAAAACATCGCCTGTGATGTATTGCGTGCTTAATTCAATTACCTGCAGGCTATGTTACTTCAATAGACAGATATAATAATATATTCCACAAAATACCATTTTATCAATCACAACTCACCTGAAATCAAAAAATAACAATGATGTTAAGTAATTGATCGTAAACAAAAATAAAAAAAAATAATGAATAATATGGCAAAAACATTGTTATTATTACCATAAAGCTACTATAAAATTGTAGGATTTAAATACTGTAAAATATAATATATCAATCCATTTACACATAATTAAAATTCTATTACGTTGTACCTAAATGTCATCACGATTTTTTTATACAGTTTTCAAAATATATAAATATATGCAATAATTGACATAATGACATTGACGATAAACCTTCAAATAAGTTTATTGTATTGGTGTGTAAGTAAATGATGCGTTTTTTCTATAAAATTAAATTATTCCTTAATTTTGTAAATGAATCAATGATGAATAAATGCATAATATATACGTGATTTAAATGTTAACACCAGTTTTCTAAGTTACTATTTGTATTTTTTTTTTTTTTTTTTTTTTAAAAAAAGAAAAAGTTAAGCACCACAAAAATATATTAGTTTTTACTATTTACCATCTTACTGATTTTTAGGTATTCAGTAAAATCAAATTAGAATCTTTAATCAAAATTAGGCGATGTAGAAAAATTAAATACTACATATCTCTGGAAGATTTTTTTGATTTTCTTATATTAAACAATTTAAGATGAGCAAAGAGTAGTGGAATACACATTTTCTGGTTACCCGTTGCCCTGATTTTCACCTCATTCATATAATATCTTTGTAAAAAATATTCAAACGAACCTTCCTTCTATACATTAAATGTATATTTTTTCTTTTTAAAACAAAATTAAATCAATTAATCGACTACGGACGTTCTTTTTCCGAATAAAACGGAAATTAATTGTTGACGACGGGAAACTCAGAATATTAGTTTGCGAATAAGGCCCCACCAACTATATAGCACTATTTAGGTAGCAGATGTGTTTACTGACTTATACCTAGTAATACCTACATAAGTTTATCGCCATGGAAGAATTCGGTGACTGGAAAATTAATCAAGACATTTTCTAAAATACTGACAACGGTGTTGACATGATTCACCAGTTTCATTCTTCGTAAAGTTGTAATTTATTCCTCTTGCTATGCATTATATACACGCATGGTAGACTGAGTCCGTTATATTATAATATTATTGTTATTATTGTAAAATACAAAAGGATTGTTTTTTATAATGTACCTAATACCCGATAAAAGATAAAGTGTTTACGTCAATAGATATATCGATGACTAAAATGCATTAGTGCTGCAGTAATACTTAAATATCTCACTTTAATATTATGGCGATATATAGATAAATTTATTTTTTTTAAACATTATAGCATATATCTGGTATTCTATATAATATCTAAGTTTTCTGTACGAAAAATAAAAAAATACTCTGAAAGACGCACGATATATGTAGTCGAATTCCTTTGAATAACTTGAATAATTTATGATGATCAACTTTTTTTCCATGTATAATATTACATGTATTATATAATAATATTTATATACATGTATACACCAAGGCAACACGTACTTCATTCGTTTACACAAACTAAAACAAATGCATCATCGGAGCAAAGATAAAAAAAGGCTCGCTTTTTAGTGATGAAAAGAAAATACCTAGGTACACTCAACCTATATTGGACAATGTATATAACGACGTACCTATGTAGTTTATTTTAAATTAAAATTTGAAAATGTTTGAAAGCTGAAATAGCATATGAATATTATTTAACATTTACGCAATAAAATTTAGTTATCATTTCTAAGGATTCTTTGGTGAGTACGTAATTTGAATAAATCAAAACATTTATATTTTTCCATGGCTACAAAATCTGTGATATTTTTAATGTATTTTTATCATTAAAACCATTTGGTAAATAATATGTTGCAGATAAAAATTATATTTATATATTATAATAATATATAGGTAATCTTTCAATAAATTGTTTGCGATAAAGTTAAACGTATATTATAGTAGACGGAGACTTTGACTAGTTGGTTTTGCATCATACAAATTAAATGAAATGTGGCAACGAGATTTATACATAATATTATGTAAAAACAAATTTTAATCGACTTCTTTTTTAATACTAGCGTATTATAATGTGTTGCATAATAAAACGTTTGATCAATATTTTTTTTTCACTAGTTATATTTAAAATGTATTTGTAAAAACATAATATTGAATTATATTATGGATGTTTCTGCATTGTAGCAGACTTAATATTATCCTGATGGTTTTGCATATAAAGAAAAAATTCGTAAAACTTAACTTCATTATTTAATTGGTCTCGTCCTTAATTTAAGTAATTAAATAATACTTCAAAGTGCACGCCTAAAAAAGGTTACTTTATACTTTTTATTAGCTCCATGAGTTTTCATTTGCCACAATGGTATAAAAAACCAAGCTACAAAAAATAAATGAAAAATTGAGAAAAACTGTGTGACATAATCAATCCATTAGTATTTTCAAGGGTACGTTTATTTGAAAAAAAAAAACAAAATACAAAACGAATTTCGATTTTTTTAAAGAGAAATAACGTATAACTTATTGGAACAAAAACGTTGAATAATAAAGTATTTTTTTATTACATTTGAGTATAATATTTACGTTTCGAATGCGAATTCAGGACGAACGTACGAAATATAAAATAATATGACGGAATTATTAAATATTGTACAAATAAAGACAAAAGTTTGATGGCCGTGAAAGCATAGTAAAGTTTAATATAAATATAATAATATTGTGGATATATAGACAGACGAGTAAACGAAGTTTCGACGGCCGATTAGTTAATAAAATTCACGATTTAATGTAATATTATAAGCTCGCAGAGGCAAGGACTTAAAATGTCCTCTGCAGGCTGCGTGGGGAGGCACATGAATGGATATGCATTTTATACGTATATAACAATACATCAGCTGTCGTCGTCGAGTTTTCGTTGTGTATTATTATTGTCATGTTTTCTTGGTAAACGTTTCAAACGGAATGGTATAATATTATTGTGAATAGTTTACGCGTAACCGACAACGATATGAAGTTTATTGCAAACTGTTACCTACCTATCATTTATACACAATATATTACATAAAATACAGTTTTAATTCGACTGGATCAAGGACAACACAGTAAGCTATATATATTATATGTATAATAAACGAAATATACATTGTAGCAGGCGTATGTCAACATTTGTCATCGCGAAGGCTTTCGACACAATAAAGAGATCTCACGCAAAACGGTACGTCTAGAGCTTATATTACTCACGGAAACGAAAAAACAAAACATGTTTGAACGCTAGGTATGTATTTATATATATAATATATGCATATTATTCTCGTTATCACTTTAATATAAATAACCACCAATGTGGTGCATCGTACGCGTTCATGACTAGATGCAAACAGTAGACGACCGTCCATCAGGATATACAAAAACATAACAATCTTTTACAATACGATAATAGTATTACAGTGTACTCTCGATTATCCGCGGAATAGGGTGGGAGAGCATCCGTGGATAATCCGTAAAATTAAAATTACAACTTAAACGTATCAACAATTACCAAAAAGTATTAATATGTATTAAACAAGCGTATTGTATTTTACGTCGTTATCGAGTAATTGGCTATAACAACCCAATTAAACCAATAATTATGTATAATACAGATATATATATATATATTTATTTTGTATTTATACATGAAGGTATGTAGATAATTCCGCGGAAGACAATGATACCTCGCGGATAATCGAGAGTACAATGTATATAGTAATATTAGGTTCCACTGAATAGTGATAGAAATATTTACTCGCACGTCACACGCAGTGAGTGGGATCAGATTAAAGGGGAGAGGCTAAATAGACGATTGCTTAGGGAATAGAGACTAAGAAGAATTAAAATAAACGTATACAATGATATAGTTTCAAGCAGTTATTCTTTCCGTTGTATATCTATTGAATTCATTTCGATAAATTTATTATTTTTTTATCGGCTGCTTCATACGAAAAACTTAAGTTTGATGAAACGTAAAAGTATTAAAATTGTATAAATTGTATAAATATTCAAAGTATTCAATAAAAAAGTGAGAAAGTGGGTACTGCTCAGCTATTAAACAATAGGTGCCAAGTGACCTACTGTAATGAATAAGATACATAATTGTATACGAAAAACGTTATTGAGCGGAGACGGTCTATCATATTTTGCATAATATTTATAATATTATTAGCAATACGATATGTTGAATTTGTTTATATCGAAAATGGCAAAAAAAATAAATTCATTACATTTACATATTCTAATCTTAAGATTATTATAATTATTAATGATTCTAGAAAAATAATATAGATAATGTAAAATCAGGTTGTTTTTGGAACCAGTGCTTTTAAAATTATGTTAAATGAATCAAAAAATTACTAAATTAACTATACATTTGAATTATACCTGTACAAATTTCAAATACTTAACTGTTATAATATATTTATATTGCATATAATTGAAAATTGTGTGGTTTTATTATTTAATCAATATGTTTTGAAATATTTTATTTTGAACTTTTTATTTAACTCAAATATTATGTAATTGTAAAAATAAAATACTTCTAAAAATTCAACAATGAATAAAATATGAAATGTATTAATAACATATTCATTTAATGATTTTAGATTCTGAGTGGAGCAATGAATGTATTAATTTTACAATAATGTGTATTTATGTTTGATATGAAACATCTATTAGTGCGTCTTGGGAGTAAAACCTATGCGCGACGGCACGATGTCGTGACGCCACCTTTCCACCGTTGCCGTTGTTGTGCGGCGGTGACACTTATCAGTAAATGTAGCCCAAAATAACCATAATGTGTATTTTCGTACATAACGTTTTCATGCATGTATTTTTTATTATAAATTTTACGTTCGCAACTTATATACACAGTAATCACTACATGTTTTATTTTTATTTGTGTTACACAGGTAATCTAATACATAGTCTATAATTTATTTAATAGGTACCGTAAAATACACCTTGAACAGCTACTTTAACAGAAATCACAAGAGATACACTAAATAATATTTTGTAACTGTTGTATAAAAATATTTATTTGTCTTGTATTTATATTTTACTTTCTATGGACACTATTATCATAAGAAAAATAAGAATTAAAAACGAAACTCTGTTTTTATTTACAGTAGATTCCGCTTAACGTGGACGCATTGGGACCAAACTCATTATATCTTATTAACCGGTCGTCAATATAAACCAAAATTAGTTAAAAAATAAAAAACACAATTAATTTTAATATCGAAGTTTTTATTTTGCATATGCGTACCATAGAATTGAAAAAAAAATGTTAAATTAATACATAATAAAAATATAAAATAATAATGAATAATACTACATATAAATTAAAATACTATTTGGATGTGGAAAGTGTACAATACGTTGTAATAGCTGCTCATTCTCTAAGTCTAAGCTGTTAAGTCACTAAACTTTAGTGTACAGAATTCCTTCTGTGATTATACTCTGTAAATTTTATTCCATATTTTATTTACTTCTAAAATAGTAGAATTTAATGTGAAAGTATTTCAAAAAAAATTTGACTAGATTGTCTGAAAATAATCAACTAGGTATTAAAATAAAACTTATTTTAATATATTCATTACTAGAAGTAATTGTTTTATTTATTACATTTGTTCAAATTAATTAGTAGTGAATAATTAATACATTTGTCAAACTATATATTCAATTTTGTATCATAAGATACATTGACCAACGAATATATTTACAACATTTAGTTTATAATTATCAACAATATGATCTAATAAACATTTCCTTATTGTTAAACTAAATTAAATTCATCGAAATTATCAAACTTAGCTACAATACATTTTATATAGGTTTATATTAACCATTAAGTTTTATTGTATTTGTATAAGGTAAAATAATTAATTTTCAAATACCCGCAAGCATTTAACAGACTGCACGTCCACACGTTATAATTAACTATTATCAAACGTCGCTCACGTGGCTGTCGAGAGAAACGATGGAAACGACTATATATTATTCAAACGGCGTCGTGGTAATCGTGCTATCTTACTGCACACATTTACACGAAAATTATTAAGATCGCATGATACATCGATTATATCATATTAACTGCTGGTGTAACTCGATTACGGTGTTTAAAACCTGCTAATGTTTGCTTGGTGTCGGAAAGTGAAACTAGTTTAAAAAAAAAATAATTTGGTGATAAGTTTAAAATATGAAAAAGTCGGAAGACTTTTTTGGAAATTAGTCACGCACAGGGATAGTCGATGACCTACTAATATCGTTTTATTATCGTTTGTGCTATCTGTTTTGTATGTGTGATGATTTTTGTTCTCGTATGTAAATAAAAAAAGGTTTAAAGTCAAATGCCGTATTTAAGTGTTTATAGTTGTCAGTCATCATTATTGTAGGACGTAGGTAAATCGATATCTGGTTAGACAATCCTTCTACGACGGATTTGGTATGTCAGTTGTTGCTTTACTGGTGCTGTTCTGAATGTTGGGTGATTTTTTTATATGTAAATATTATAAGGTTTAAGTCGAAAGCCGTGATTTAGTGTTATTAGATATGACATAAAAATATCATATATTAATGATATGATTAATAAATTATAAGTTAATAGACATACCGATGACGTGCATAATTGTATTGTTTGTGATATAAACAGCTTAAAATTAATATAAATATTCCTAAAAATTGCATCATGTATAGTAAATAATAACATAGAGCTTATCGAAAAATGTCAATACTATACCTATAATTTCGTCTAAAATTAATTTTAAAATGGTTAAAAGAAAAAAAATAATGTTTTGGTTTCAGTACCTATAAACTATTTATGAAAATATTTTATAACATTTTATAGTCTTGGATATGTAAAAAAATGAGCATTTAAAAAATATTTAACAACAAAACAATTTGGAAAATAAACTTCAAATACTTGAAAAAAACTATACTAATGTAATTTTGATATTTTTTGATTGGAAAGTATGTATGATGAAAAACTTATGAAAAATTTTGTATTCAACTTATAAGCTTTTTGATCGTTAAAAAAAAAAATGTTAATATTTTAATTTCTATAAATAACTTAAAAACAGCAAAAATATTAAAATAATTAGATATACCAAACATAAAAAAAATGATAAACAAGTGTATAAGCACTTGGTGAATATTTAAAGTTTTTACAGTTGTTTATTTTTAAATTAAAGTAAATCAATTTTTGTCTAAAACACTGGCTTATCGTAAAATTTCCCAGTTTTTCTGGCCAATTATTTAAAAGTGCTGGGAGTTTTTTTTACCTTTGACTACCACAGTACCAATTAGATAAAATCGTCTACCAAAAATCACTGTCAATATGGTCAATAGTTAAACTATACTATACTTTTGATAGATGACATGGTTAGGACGGTGAATGGGGTGATGTATAAGCACTAAAAAAAAAATTCCTGTTTATTTGGATTTAAACTAAATATTTATGGTCAATGGGTAAAATCAGAGGTATTTGATGGTCCTGTGATAAATTAATTTTGTGATAGTTATCAATATTGTATTAATATCTACAACCAGTACAACCATTGTCATTATTCAGTCATTAAATTGAACTATTATAGCTATGATGTATCATTTTTGTTTACTGGTCCATGTTCAAGGTAATGTTATAATTATGTGTAGCTGGGTAACGCATTAACAGTTCTGTGAATTGAAGTATTCTAAAAATTAAAGCTCTTAGTTTCACTAAAAAAATTCAACGAAAAAAAAAACAATACAAATGTTTGGTTACAGCACACGGCACTTTAGAAACCTTAATTATTATGAGCTTGTGGATTATAAAACACTGGGTGATTCATCAAACATGATACCATTATTTTTTTTTTGCATTTATTAATGAATTTATTTAAATTTTGATTTTTTGAATTCTTAAATATACTTATAAATCATATAATAAGATTCTTGGGATATATTGTACACTTAAAGAGAGTCCTGCTATGTACAAACTTCTATTTTCAAATTAAACCCTTCCCCCTTTTTATTGTTAAATATTTAGTGGTTTATACGTAAACTAATAATTGATAAATTACTATTATTTGTAAGTAACTCCCATTATATCTCTTTTTCAAGCGATTTTCTATTAACCTTATTACATTTAAGTAAACATCAATTTCTCGTTTGAATTTTTATTTTTATGCGTAAAAATTTTCATAAATATTATCTTCTAGGTAATTCATAAGAGGAAAGGAGTTTGATATATGATATGAGAAACAAACGATTGTAGCTCTAAAGGACGTTCTTTAATTTATACAAAAATCTTAAGGATATTTAAAAATGTTGAAAATCAGATTTTAGATAACTACACAATGGAAGGAAAATAAAGGGGTTAAGCATGGTTAATGTTAGTTCATTAACCAATAAACCTATTATTAATTTATACTTAATACAATATTGTTAAATATAATTTTTCCCACTACCACTAAAGACCCATCCACGGCGTCAGGACGTCATACTCGAGTATAATATGCATTATTGTATTATAATATGCGATCTGAAAATAACAGAGACATAGTTATATATATATATGTGTGTGTGTGTGTGTGTGTGTGTGTGTGTGTGTGTGTGTGTATGTATATATATATATATATTTGTGTGTGTGTATGTATACTCACACATATATTATATTATTGCGATATTATACGACTCGTGTGGCGGCGGTAGAGTTGTCTTCGTCGTTATTTTCTAACGGGTGAGTCGTCGACGATGTTCGCGTGTCTAATCATATATTATGATATTATAATATTGTGTGCGTACGATATGCGTATATAATATAATATATTATTACCATATTCTACGGTAGTAGCGATGGAATTTGCATTCGAAAATTATGGCTGAAAGGCGTGTACGGTTGTTTAAACGGCAGCGGCTAAACACCGTCGTATATTCATTCCGTGCGAGCGTCGTATTATTAACGAAATGAAGAAAGACGAAAAAAAATTGGAAAAATACACACATGGCGATATAACAATAATAATAATAATAATATAAAACACATTGTGACGACGACTGTGACTACGACGGGGCGTACGCGGAATAATATTGTGAGGGTGGCAGAGGGGTGTCACGTGTGATAGAGTGAGAAAAAAAACACGCACTCATATATCAAACCGATCTCCGCTTCAACGCTGTGACGACAGAGGAATTCCTAACGATCCTTTTACGCGTGAACGTGCAAAGATAAGAAGAAAATATATAAAATATAAATGTACATAATATTGTTGTGATGGAATAACGACGTAAATTAACAATTGAATTGATAACTTGGCAATGAAGATAATATTATTATAACTATTATAATCATTTTTATTATTATTTTTATCGACTTGTAAATTAAATGATTTTTTTATTCCTAGTCTGAGAATATACACTGGTGGTCTTTTCAAATTCAAATTTTGAATCGAAAATGTTACTTATAATTTTCTGATTTGCTGTACAATATTAATAATTTTATACGTATCTGTACTCATTATACCCACTGTAAGTGTATATTACAATATTTTGTTTTTATATATGTAGGTAACGAGAGTAACGCAAATATGTATATATATTTTAATATATTATAGAATTTTAAATTTAAGACTATGATCGTACCTATTTTTAGTCAAACAATTCTCATTTTATTATTACAATAGAACTTTACAAGGACTATACAAATTTATATTCTAAAAAATTGTTCAAAAGATTCCACAATAAGTACTTATGAGTGATTGGTTGGTTGAAATTTAATATGTTGATAGAAAAGTATATAATAGTATCTAATATATGTGATTGAAAAATGTAAAGCTAAATTATATAATAAACTAAAAATAATATAAAAATGTATTTCATACTTTAACTTTGAAATATTATAGATAATCATTCTAATATCTGAATGTCTATAATATGTAAATTGAAGTGAGCACTGTGAACTTAATATTGGTATTAGATTTGTCACTTCATTAAACATAAAACATAATTTTCATGGTGATGGAATAAATTGTTTACATAGTATTCGGGTGCATAAATAGTTCCTCAAATATCTGTTTATAGTGTATACGTACTACGTAGTCATACTAAATAATGGCCATTGGTGACTGATACAACGCTATATTCATCTCCATGTACAAATTCATATAAAATACTCTTTAGAGTTTAAAAAGGTTCTTTAATTATGCATAATATGTCATATTGATATAAATAACTCAAAATATACAACATCAAAGCAAAAAAAACTTACAATGAAGAATTAATAATCACGATTAAATCTCATTTTGAATTATGTATAATTTACATGTTATAACATTTAATATAGTAACCAATATTTACAACTGAAATTGTTGTTCTTGGCAAACAAATATTATTATATTATATTTTATTTGTATAATTACACTGAACGTAAATAATATATTATAGTCCAGTGAAGTAAATATAATTAATATAGCGTCTAAAATGTAATAAATGGTAAATTGTCTTACAATAACCAACTAATCAATTACAATAGATTATTGCTTAGAATACTCAGCATTTTTTTTTTCGTGGTAAAGTAATGAATGTTTTATTGTTTCCTTGTCATAAAATAATCAACATTATGTATAATATACTCAAATAAAGCATCTTTTATAATATTGTAGATTTTTATAGAAAATTAAGAAATGCTTTGAACAAATGCACAGTCAATAAACGATTTACAAAACAAATGTATACAAATAATTAGAGAATATATTATAAAACAATATTTTCCATTTAAGAAATACGTATTATTTTGATTTTTGAATCACTGAAATAAAATGTATAATGTAATAGAGAACAATTGCATACTAGCAATGTTCAATATAATTAAATTAAACTAATTATTTCATACATTTCACATCAATATAGTTTTAATAAAAATTAAAAATTTTTAAATTCATAAAACAAATATTATGGCAATAAAACACAATTAAAAATTTACTATAAAAATGTTATACCTATAAATTTAATATAATTATTAATATAATAATATATTATTATGAACAATAAATGTACATAAACTAATAATAATATATTTCTAGTTTAAATTATTATTAGTGGTCGAATTTACTGAACTATTGTTTTATATTAATTGTATATAATTTAATAATTATTTAGCCTTTAAAACTAAAAATAAAACTTATAAATGCTAACTATAGTTAATAATAAAGTATGACCAAACTTAGTATACATTAATACGACTAATAAAGTCATCAGTATACTACGTATTTTATACTATGGATCATGCATTTTAAAGAGTTCTCTAAACTTTTCTACGCTGGTCTATTTTAACTCCATAGGCAGTAATTCATATGTAATACCATTAAATTCTAGAATTAAATGCATCAATAATACAGCAGTCTACAGGTAGTTTTTATTTATAAGCTGAACCGGCCGAAATTCGTAATTTTATTGTTTTAAGGTTATTATAGGTTTTTAGATTAAAGTTTTCGTAGATATAATGTATGCCATTATTTATTATTTTTCATTTATAATATTCTTATTATACTGATTCATTTTTTAGTATAATATAGAATATTCATATTTAAAATTTCATATAGTTCTAAATGCTTAGTCTAAATTTTGAACTGATCACGGCTAATTTTTTTTTTCTGAAAATATTGTAAATTAAATAAATATTAGACTTAAAATGTATTTATTATCATATTAATAATGTATATTGAACCTATAGAAAAAGTAAGTATAAATTCTTAAAATATAATATTATATATCATTGCTCTTCGTTTTATCGGATTAAATTTAAAATCAGTATAATAATTTATAACTCATTAATTTACTTGATACGATATTTAATGTCTAATTAAAAATAAATTTTATTATTCTAAAATATTCACTATACATTTAAAATTAAAATGTTATAAAAATGTTTGCCTTGAGAATATAATTATATATTATGCTCTTTTAATAGCATGCATTCATCAAAGTATCATTTATTAATATCAACATTGCTGTTTATCTAAATTTGAACAACATTTGAAGAAATGTGTTTGTTTTTCTTTTAAGATGTAATATTTTAAGCCCACCTGAAGCAATTTGGAAATGTTTTTATTTTCTCTCTTAAAAATGTACTTAAAACAAACTGAAATGCAAGAGAGAATCACCTGTAGAGCTACAGGGAACGACTGGAATTCGGCGGTGTTGCCTCTATCGGAACTCTCTCACCAACAGTATATTATACTGAAGTAAACGTCCCTATAGGCCCTGCGGCCCGTGTACTGTATAAGTTGGTCCCACGGCTCTTTGCGAACAGATATAGGTACAAGTATAGCTGATAGGGTTGCAGATGTTTACACGACCGTTGATTCGCTACGTTCTCACCGGCGGGAAATATATATATATATATATATATTATATGACTTTAGTGCACTATTATCCGACAATTATACGAGTGACTTATCTATATATACGCAGACTTAAGCACGGGTGACGGGTACCAACCGTCTCGAGGGAATCAGCACAAGTCAATCTTCAAAACTACTTAGGTACTATAGCTAGTACTGTAATATAATATAAGAATGTATATTATAGTATCCTGGGTGACTATGTCAAATAAACAAGTTTCGCTAAATTAATAGCACACAAAACGCGACCGAAAAACGTTTATAAAATAATAATTAGGTACAATTTATGTGTCGTATCAACTATTGGTGTACCGAATTATTCATATAGTCCGTATATAGTCTTCCCAATTTCCTTTAAAACGATTAAAAAATATTGTTTTAATATTTTATACCTAAAAAAGTTGTTAGTATATTTTCTTAGTAGGAATGGAATATTTAAAATAGTAATTTTAATTTAGATCCACTATTATTGTTGGTTCAAATGGAAAAAAAGTTATTTTTAAGTAACACCTATAACTCACTTTGTTTAATTTCCACCTATATATGGATTTAAAACACACCTGTAGACTACATACCTACAAGATACCTGTTCATGTTAATCGACAATCGTTGGACTAAATACGATCAATTTATTAGGTGGTTAGTGGTCAGTTAAAATTAATTACGTGTTTCAATAATAAAATTTAAATTTTGTAAACGCATTTAACAGCTGCTGAGGATATCATCTGAAAAGGTGCATGTCATATTATGTTTACGTTTCATGGAATATTATAATAACTTCGTTGATTTTTAAAGTTTTAAAAAATATTTTAATTATACTATTTCAGCATCCTGTCTATAATATTGAGTCGTACTGAGATAAAGTATCATCCCATTGTCAGTTTTTAAAATGATAAAAACCGTAGGTATCGAACTTGATTTAAAGCCCTGCATATGACATAATGTCAAATTATCTAAAAGCGGTATTGGCCCTTTTATTCACAAGTCACAGACATTTTTACTTGTATTTGGTTAAAATTCAATCTCATATTACCTTTGATGTATATTTAAATAAAGTAATACGAATTTGTTCAAAGTCTTGAAACCAATGAGAATTAATTTTTAACATATTCTTGGTTATACAATATTATAACCTAAAAGTACCTACGTCTTCGTGAATGCTGTAATACTTATGATTGAAATTAAAAAGTGCTTTATACTTTTACCATTATATTATATATATTTATAAATTATACATTTATATTATATTATTATATTTTTATTTTATGTTTAATATGCTGAAATATTATACGTACCTTTTTAATTTATGTATATTTAACGAAAAAATAACTTTATATTTAGCACTGAAATTGAAATAAACTCATCTCATCGCATGTATATAAAATATATTATTGATAGACGATTGTACATTTTAAGATACATTTTGTATTATATTGTTTTTTATAGCTGAAATGGCCACAGTAAGAAAATGTTGCGAATGAATACGTCATAATTAAAATGTATAAGTAAAATACGATTTATTAAATAATAAGTTTACGTTGGACATAATACTAACAAATATTTATTTTATCAGATACCGATAAAATGTATATTTATCAAGTTAGTTTTGACTTAAATCATAATAATCATAATGTGGATTAAATTTTTATAACGCATGTGGGGTTCATGATTAACACAAACATTAACAGTTAAGTATTATATAACTGCAGTGGTTATTTAATAGATATAAGCACCATTAGTTAATTTTATAAGTTGACGTAAGGTACGTCTTATAGAAGTCGATTAAATTGTTTAAATAGATGACATGTCGTAGGTATTTATATAAACCATAAAACAATAATATAAACGCATTTATTTAATAGTTGATGTGACCTAACACCCGTCGTCATATCAGTCACTCCAAAATTAAAATATTAACAGACCACAATATTATCCAGAGAGTAATAAGTAATAAGTCCTTAAAGAGATTAATTATTCACTTGGTTATTTAAATATATACATGTATTTTATGTGTATCTATGTGTATGTGTTACTGGAGCTTACAAATACTAAAATCTCGGTTGTTTGCAGGAATTTAAACGGCAAGCACATAAAACCATTGCACATCCTTCGTATACATTTTATGGCCGGTAGCGGTGTGCCGGTTAAAGGGGTAGAGACCACGTGCTCTCAAAGTATTACATAGAAGCGCCACCGCTGCCTCTGCAACGGTACAGGATACACGCGTAATGTGGGACGTGACTGGACTACGGTTAACGATCACGGTGTATAAAACGAACGGCTCATTCGCTATGCACGCGACATAACTATCAAAATTATCGGTAAATATCGGATGAAAACAAAATGTCGACTTCCACTGTACTATAATACCGATTTCCTCAAGTTATATATTTTTTCATGATCATTGAGCGTGTATCACATAAGTATAGTCTATGTACGTTTTTGAAATTGATTTCGATGTTTTCCGGCACGGATAAATGTAGAAACTGGGTATAGGCACATTTTGCAATGATCATGCAAGCTGTAGTAAATTAATATGATTTATGTATTTATGTAATTACCAATACAAGTGGAAGAATAAATAAAATAATATACGTAGATGTTGTTATTGCTCAGTATTCATCTTAATAAGGAAATATTGTCAGAAATGCCAAAAAATTAGTAAAATCTCCTGCGGTTGTAAAATAAACTGAAATACAAACTATTTATTATAATATTATGAATATAACTGTTGAAATAATAAAGTATCATTATTTATTTTATATTCCAAACTATAGAATACATATTAAATATTATAACTAGAAGCCAGAACTATTTAAAAAACTTCTATAACTTTTTCAAAATAACTTGACTTCGAACCAACGTTCACTGTACATTCAGTAGATACCTAATCATACACAATACACATGTTTATACAATTTAATCTAAACAAATAATATACTCGACGCAAATAAATATTAACCTACGATATGTATGAACTAGTAATAACTTATAACTAATTTTAAGATAATATCTTAATTTTATATTAAAATGTTACACTCCATAGTTATGGCTGTTACTAATTATTTTTTATTAAGCAAAAACACTTACTCCCAAATCATTTAAAGTAATTGATAAAGCACATAATATATAATATGTATATATATATACCTATTCATCTATCATATTATTCATAGTATTATATCATTATTTTAGTAAACTAATTAAACGTAATTTACAATGTTGTATAAGTATGATGTATGTCAATGAATACATTACAAGATTTATTTAAACCTTTTAAATATGGCTATTATTTTGATAAAATAATAATAATGTTACAATACTGAACCCAAATAGAGTTTCCTCGCCTTGTATTACTTTGGTCAGCCTTTCATAATTTTGCATGAGTTAGTCACTTTATATATAGTGTATATAGTAGCTACATAATATCGAATGTATTGTTTCATGAACCTAAAAACCATTAATCATCGTACTCTAAAAACCATTCAAAGTTAAGCTTTAAGTAGCGGTCTGAAATTTTGAATGAAATATTTAGATATGTATATATATTTTTTAGTATTCTTGACAACGTTTTTAATATAATTGACATACCTAAAGTGCATAAAGTCACAATTTGTTCTTTATACATCCAATATAATAATCACTCATACATTTTTTTTCAAGACATATTATAATCCAAAAAGCGAACATTTAAAAAAAATAATAAAACCTATTCGTTAAGTAGATTAGATGAACTAATTAGTATGAAAAAAAATATATAATATCAAAGACAAATTTCTACATTACAAATGCAATACAATAATAAAACGTGAATAATACAACTGCAGCCGCTAGGGATGCTAAATAATTTGTCACTTTGTGGGGACGGGTTTGAAAAAAAAATTAATTAATTATTATTACGCCTATTAAGTGTGATTATACGTAATTGCACAAACCCAGTCGGATTGACGACGAAGATCTACATAGACTACCGACCCACTAAAGCGACATGCTTACATTCACTGTTGTTTATAATATTCTATTATTATATAATATATTATATAGTACTTTATTATAAATATGTTTTTTATTTCACTAGCACTGTAGTTAGACCATGTTTTTGTTCGGATTCGCAGAAGATAAATTCGACTGCGTTAATAATTAATAAAACGCAGGCTCTTCCCGCTGTCCGGTCAGTCGTAAACCGCTATAATGGAATTGCACACGATCGAAAAACAGAATAATATAGTGTCCGCAATAATAACGAACAATAAAAACGGACGTATCTCTAGGGGTGGGTCTGTCCCCGAAACCCCGAGCAAGCTTGTGTTGAGGGTAGAGGGCGATGGTGCGAGCGTGGAGGACGACGTTGGACCGAAAGCTTTCACTTTTGTTTAAAACAATATTCGAAAAGCCACCACCGCCTACACCTTCACCACATTCACCGATCTCCCCCTCCTCTGTTTTGAACAGTATAATTTAAACGGCCACCATCCTGCAGGTCAGGTTGTATAGTAATAATAATATAAAACAACAAAAGTAGGTAGGTGTATATAATAATATGATATAGGCAATAAGAGGTAATAAAATTGTGTTTATTGAAAAATGACAGGTCGACCAAATTTTACATCATCCAACACAATGTGTTTTTTTTTTATTTGTATTTATTCACTGTTATTATTTAGTTTTTTTTCTACTGCTGGCGGAAGTAACCGTAAATTGGCAGTGCGATTCTATCTCAAATTTCGTGACGCAATAATGGAGTTTTAAAAGTCATAATATATTGAGCACATTATTGTGGTCTATACTATATACTCACTATATACAATATTATGTGAACGAGTTATATGCAAAATATAAATAATAACTGATTATTTAAAAAAATAATTTTTTCACATAATTTTAAGTCATTAAAAAAACAACATTTTTAGCATAAAAAATATATTTTCACTATTTTTTTAACGTAATTTTATAATAATGTCATAATTTTTTTTTTTTTGGATTATATTTGATACATAAGAAAAGAATATTGGACGATCAGTTTATGAGTTATAACTTATAAGTATTTAATAATTTTGATTAGAAAAGTGGTGTGGTAGGTACTACAGCAAGAGTACGCCGATAAATATTAGTAGGTACACTACTCCACTCGTTAAAACTTCAAATAATTATAAATGTATAACTAATAAGCTACTTGTCCATAATTTATTTTTGTAAGATTTAAATAACAATATGCTGCTCAAAAATATGAAATTAAAAAAATATTAAAAAGTAAATTAAATAAGAACTAATAACAATAAAAATATTATATACATTATACATACATTTTCCCAAACATTTTGCTTTTAATGGCATGAAGTTCAGTAAAATAAAATAATAAGTCTTTTACGTTAATGTATAACCTTATAAAAATGAATTTTATTGGGAAATAATAAATTCCTTTCGTAAAACGGTAAAAAATTGTAAATTACTTTGTAAAAAAATTATATCTACACAACATTTTTATACTAATATAATATTATATATATAAATATATATATGTGTATGCGACAGTGAAAAAATTAAACTAAGCGTTTTAATTTATACCTTAGTGAAATTTATGTCTTGCTGGCTGCGTTTGTTTATTCAACAAGGAGGAAATAATGAAAAAAATGTTAATTATATCAAAGAACCGAGAATACGGAGGAAAAAATAAAATAATTACTCCTATTAACATTGCTGTACGTATTATAACGAAAAATATATAAATATATAAGTAAGCAGAATATATTTTTATTTTTTTTTAAGGTGGCATAGACGTATTTATCAGAATCTGAGTAATTTGATCATGTTAATCATAAAATGTGCATTAAATATAACACGGGTTTAATTAGTCATAGAGAAAAAAAATATTTTGTTGAATACAGTTAGAAACAAAAAATCTTAACGGTAAGCAGATGGTACTTAATAGTTAGAGAAGTACTTCATTTTTACTTCATTTCCAATTGTAGTTAACTTTTTATAAAACTACCACCAAGATATTTTTATTTGCAATAACTTTGTTATTATTATTAAAAGGCGTGGAGTGAAATCAGCACCTTAGATAGTTAAGATCACTACTTATAAAGTTGTTAAGATCTCGTAAATACAAAAACACATAATAACATTATGCAGTTTTAAATTCTAAAGAATTAATTACTGTTAGTACCTATATCCAAATAATGTATAATATACAGCATGATTTTTCACTCCAACTTACGCCCTGAAATAATAACTGAGAAATTGTTACCCCAACAATAATCTTATAGTGTCTATATATTATATTCCTATATCTATATAATATAATAACAGTAGTGGTCTTGGCAACACCTTCAAGGGGGAGGGGCTGAATTTAATACCATGGCACAAAAAAATAATACGGTAACAATTGTTTTCATTTATCTTGCTTAAGACTATCCAAGCATATGTGCCTTTTTATTATTGTTATATTCAAAATATTCAAAATATTTTATATTTATAATTGTTTTAAATTATATTTATTATATTTTAAATTTTCAATATTTATATTATTTTTAATTTATTTAATTTTAATTTCATATAATGAAATACTATATTATAGTAGAAATAGTTACACAGATTCCATGGATGAATCGCTTTCCTCAACTACTCCCCCACCCACACCGTTTACAATAAAGCATATTATCTTAATAATATTAAATAAAATAGTAAAAAGTTTAGTCAATAAATTGTAATCATACTATCTATGTGAAATAAAAGTAATTTTATGATATAAAATAATTACGTTTTTGATAGCAGGTGACTATTTTTTCATGTTCTCTATGTTTTATCGGTGTACTAAAAATTACATATTATCTTTCATCGTTGTACAATTGGTTATTACAAGATACTTCACGTTCGTTGTATGCAAGATCACGAATAGATCACCCGTAAATGTTAATAAAAAAAGCTTTTATTTTATCACGTCTTGAGCATCATGTGTACCTACGTTTAAGACCAAATATTATTTGCTTTATCATTACACACGAAATTGACATAAAATATACACAGAATTCATGATATTTACACAAAAACACACGAAATTTATAAATACCAAATTTTTTTTTTTTATTTAATAATTTATTACTTAATTAGCAA